>NW_028244835.1:0-85621 GCF_964263255.1 Lissotriton vulgaris | reverse complement strand
GAAATAGCGGAGTGGCCATGAGCGACCACTCTGCGCTTTATTTATCCACTCGGACCACGCCCATCCCTCAATGTGGGTGATTGCTAACAATGTATAGAAAAGGCTGGGTGGCACTCTACATCTCTTCTGGCTTTTATTACAACATAACATTTATGAACTCTTTTCTAGATACATAACAAACATAGTCTCTCATTCTCTAAATGGGTGCAGGTTTAGGCCGGAGTCCATACTTCTGGCTCCAGCTGCCCAAATCCCTGTTCCTAGGAGTACCAATGGCCGTGAAGGTTACTTGGGGAGACAACTGGAAAACACACGCACTCTTGTAGAGTGCCTAAACAAAAAAAAAAAGTAGAACCTGAAAAATGGCAGTGTAAGGACATAAGTGATGCGTCCATGTTAGGGAAGGGACAAACACAAGAAAAGGAAGGAAAGCCTACAGAAGCTGATGAATAAGAAGCAAGCAAATAAGGGTGACAATGATGCCAAATAATGGTAAGTAGTGGGCGGGCTCTAAGCTCACTGTAAGATAACAATGGGGCATATTGTCAATGACTCATCACTGTTTTAGCTGCACTTTTCTGGCACAAAAGTGGCGATAGATTTATCAACCTATTCACAAGCCTGCGCTAACAGCCAACATCCTCAGTTTACCTGCGATAGCTGCCTCAGAAAATATCACCAAGGTTGACAGTGACAACTAACGCTAATTATATGCAGAGTAGGCGTTCCCGTCCAAAAACTCACAATAACACCACTTTGCAATATTCTCAACGACCATCCAGATCGGCGATGTGGGCCAAAAATAGGCTATATGGCACGTTAGCAGCAAGAACTTAAGACCTGCTTTTTTCTGGTCTTAAGTAAGACGAAAACCTGCAGTATAAAGGGAGCCAAGCCCAGAGCCATATCTGAAGACCAACAGATCCCATGGAGCTACTAATCTTGCAACATGGAGACCCAAGAGGGCCACAACACCCACCACCACCAGCCCTCTCCCCGGGCTACCATCGAGCCAGCGCAGAACAAGACAGCGGACCTTCCGACAATGCACCAGCCTTGTCATTGCCCACTACAGGCTCACAAAGACAACCATCCTCTGCATCCTGACCCACATTGCCCACAGGCTGACGGCAGAAACACAGGGGACAACCAAGAGCCCTCCGCAGACAAAGCTGCTGGCTGTGCTGTACTTGTTGGCCTCTGGTACCTTCCAACCAATAACTGCCAGAGTCAGAGGAGTCTCACAGCCATCCCTATCAAAGTTCCTCACTCTTGTCTTGGATGCCATCATCAGCTTGAAAGCCCAGCACCTTTATTTCCCCCACATTGCGCAGGAACAGCTGAAGACCAAGCAAGGCTTCTACGCCATAGCTGGCTTCCCGCACGTGTTGGGGGCAATTGACTGCACACATTTCCTACTTGAGCCCCCTGCCAACACTGCACATAATTATCGCAACAGAAAGAACACGCATTCTATCAATGTGCAGGCAATAGTGGACCACCAGGGACTGTTCACCAATGTCGTTGCCAACTTCCCAGGCAGTGTGCATGATTCCTATACCTTACGACAGTCCATCATCAACCAGCGCTTTCAGGATGGCACCTATGGAAATGCACTGTTCGTTGTTAAGTACCATCGGAACACACCACACACCTCAACTCCATAATCATACAACTCACAACTGTGGGAATGCACACATAACAAAATCACAAACAACATGCCCACCTACGAAACATGACAACACAAGTAACTGTGGTAGCTGGGGCCAGACATGTAGACAAACCATCCGCAAAGGCATAGCCCCTCAGCCAAATAATTGCAGAATGTGGGGTGAGATGGAAACCAAGAATGTGAGAGGGAGGCAAGTGACCCATGAATAATAATGTACACAATGCCAAGTGTGGCGGTGATGTGCTGCACAGTCTTGAGTATGCAGAGCACTGACATGTCATGTGGACATATACTGTTGGTGTTTGTAGTGTTGTGGACAGTGGACGCAATCATGTTACCTCAGGCCGTGGGGATGACTTTGGACATGTAGCTATGTCTCCCCCCCTGAAAGCATAAACATAGTGGGCTGGGCCGGCATACGCCAGTCCAATGTAGGAGTGTGGATAAATAGCCCGGGGCTCTGGTGGTGGTTCACTACAGGGATGGCCACCAAAGTAACTACTGCGTGTGTTTCTGTGTCTGACCATAGGCCTACACACACGTGGCTGACCACCTTCAACTGACAAATCTACACAGGTGACGTGGGGACTATGCCACATGGCACTCGCGCACATCTCATAATCACCTGCAGGGGCGTGTCTGCCAGGGCAGCGCCCCTCACCCTGCCACGATGCCGCCGCTGTGACCCGTGGTGCCTGCGCTATCCTCTGCACCTGCTGCACCCCAGCCCGCTGGCCCCCAGACCGGTCCGGCACCCAGCGGTGAATACCCACCCCTGCACCCCCAGGCCAAACTGCTCACCTGCCACCACCGGCGTGTCTCCAAGATGGCCCACCACGTGCCGGTGCAACCTTCAAGCCTGCGACCTGCAAGCTTGGCAGCCTCCTCAGCCGATCGCTGGCTTCCGCGCAACAGGCCCCCAGCGCACCCAGCGGCACCGCACCGTGGAGTTCTGTGTGTGCTGACTTCTCCTTTCGGCCTACACTGTGGTCCAGCAGGTCTCACACAAATCAAATCCAGTCCGGACCTCCAAGCCTACTGCATCATCGCAGGCTGCACACCCGCTCAGCTCTTCAAGTGGGCCTACCTCAGTGCACCGCAAGTCATCGTCCAGCCTCCAGGCCCACTGCATCATTGCAGGCTGCACACCCACTCAGCTCTTCAGGTGGGCCTACCTCAGTGCACCGCAAGTCATTGCCATGTGGTGGTAGGCCCATGCCGGATGCTGTGCCTCAGGTGCCACTACCTCAGTGCACCACAAGTCAACGTCCAGCCTCCAGGCCCACTGCATCATGGCAGGCTGCACACCCCCTCAGCTCTTCAGGTGGGCCTACCTCAGTGCACCACAAGTCATCTTCCCGTGGGGCTACCCCACGAGTCCACCTCCAGCAGCCAACAGCATGTCCTCAGTAACGCCACTGGAGCCCTTCACAGTCACAAGGCCACCCCATCCCAGGCAGCCCGTTGGAAAGCCTGGGTGGAACATCTGAAGACGTACTCTGAAGCACACAACATCCCAGCGCCCACTCACAGGCGTGTGAGGAGTGTGAAGAACTGGCCTGGGGCGCTGGGTGTGGTTCCGTTCTGGGCTCTGGGGGTGGTTCCATTCTGGGCTCTGGGTGTGGTTCCATTCTGGGCTCAGGGCGTGGTTAAGTTCCGGCCTGGCTAAAAAATTAACTATGGTGTGTGTCTCGTTTGTAGTGTCTATATTTAACAAAAAATCCGCTAATACTGTTCTTCTATTTGTAATCAAATCAGTATCCACATATTGAAAGATTCATCAACATGTGCTAAAGCCTCCTTATTCTGTCTGAATAAATCACTTTTGTTTATTATTTTGAACAAAGAATTTTTCAATTTTTTCAACACATTCACATTTTTTCTTTGATTACGACACAAAAATTGACATTAAAACATTTACATATGCAAATTACTGGTTTCACCACACAAACTCACAATCTCTCTCAATCACCTTTTTGCACACTCTAACACTCATCTACTCCATTCACAACTATCACTTTCTATTTACAACACAATTAGAATGCAATCCTTTTATAACAATGCCACAGAAAGAATAGTATCATTTCATCTTTTTGCCTAATTTTAAACTTGATTTCGATATTCTTATGGCTGTACAAATTGGTCGATTTTTGACCAATTTTTCAGCCATAAGAATATCGAAATCAAGATTGAAATTAGGCAAAAAGATGAAATGATGATACTATTCTTTCTGTTCAACAACAACATAAGAGTGACTCAAAGGTGCTATAATGACAATTCACCAAAGCAACCAAAGTGTTAAACCAAAAAGGAAGAAAAAATGTGAACCAATAATGTGCTGAACAAGAAGAAAACCTTATTTCTTAAAAGAATCCTCACTCACCAACCTAGTGGTGACCTGCTTCATCACAGGGTTCCCCATAGGGGAACCGAATCTCCCCCCAGTGTGCTGCAACGCCTGATTTACAGCGGAGCTGGTTTTTGTGATGAGATGGTGTGTTGTGCTCAAGTGAGGTGAATGTGAAAATATTTCAAAGATAACAGCTGTACCCTAAATAATTTTATTATATGGTCAGCTGGTACCATTAAAAACCTGTGAACAGGACACTCAGAGGTCTATTTTTTTGAACCACTGTATCCTTTAGAAGTGTAGGTCGACATGTTTCAGCTGTTTATTGCTCTGTTCAGCAGCGAGAGTTCAGCCAGGCCTGAACTCCACATCGGTGTCCACTCTATCCTTACCATAAGCCTGCACTCACATGGCCGCCCACCGTCAACGGCCAACATCACAGTGATGTTTTCAGGCTTGCGGACATGCGCAGACAGGCATGACAATGGTGTGCTGTAGGAGTGCCAGTGATGCAACCACGCAGCGCACACAAGTAAATAGGCTCGGGGGAGGGAGGAGCAGGTGTGAGGCTATGTAATACACATTGATCCCGCACATTTGCCAGAAGCAATAAATGACAAACATGAATCCCAAAGTCGCACAAATCACACGCCACAAAACTTGTAAGTCTGCCAACACAGCATGCAGAACCACCAATTTACACTAATCTCACTTACCTCTCACAGGTGATCAAGGATATGCACTCTGCCCGTGGATGATGACACCTCTCTGAGCCCCGAACACCCCGGCCCAGAGGCAGTGCAATGTGGCCCACAAATTCACCAGGGGCATTGTTGAGCACACATGTGGTGTGTTTAAGTCTCGTTTCAGGTGCCTGGACATCACAGGTGGAAGACTCCTGTACAGCCCAGAAATAGTGTGCAAGATGATTATTGCATGTTGTGTACTGCACAACATGTGTGTTGGCACCAATGCCCCATGGATCCAAAATGCCAGATGCACCGGACGATGATGAGGAAGATGAGGCAGGTGGACCACACCCCACTGCAGCAGGAATAGCCCGAAGGAAGACAATCATTAACAATTTCTTCGCATGAGTAGGTCACATTGTGACAGTCCTGCACAATCAAAGAACAGTACAAAATGACCACATGAACAGCATGTGCATTAGCACATCACTCTGACAAGTGTAAGTGCAACATTAAGTGCTAACAATCTCACGAATAGCAAATAGATGGTGGGTATGTCACCTCTGTACAGAGGGGCTGTCTCGGGTGTCACATATTCGAAATGCCATTTCAGGGTGTCAAGTGTGGTACGTAATCCCACAAAGACAACAGGGTGTCATTTGTGGTCAAATATGAGATTTCGGTTCTAATTTGGGGTCAGATATGAAATTTCGGGTGTCATTTGTGGTCAAATATGAACCACCTTGATGCAGAGTTGCACCCTGTGACACAAGTCCCACAACATGAGCAACATGGACGTGAGGGGGATGACGTCAGGGGTTGTTTGTGCACTTGGAGTGTGACCTGCTCCTTTACGGATGTGGGCCACACTCAGTCACCTCAGTGTTGTGGCGTGCACCATGTCATGATAATTTGACTGCAGCCATGCTAATTATCATGCAATGTCACTTGCATTGTCAGTGTGGCTCATGGACCTGCAGCTATGCTGGGTTCAGCACATGTGCATGGGTTTATTGTGAGATTAGTGATGTGTGGGGAGGGTCCCCTCTGGGTACATTGTTGACGGGGGCCTACTTGCTGTTTCTATGTGTGCTGTAGTATGCCAAGGAGATAAGGGACATGATCCAGAGTCATTGTGTGGGTACACTGAGCTATACTTAATTGGGCATATGTGCCATTGTGCCCATCTCCCCCGTCCCCCCAGTCCCTGATCGTTACTCACCTTGTTGCTGTTGGGTCAGGTCATGTTGAGCAGTGTACGGTCCACCAACTCCTGCCACTGTCTCCCCACTGATGACTGTGGACACCCTTTCCTCCATTTCATCCAGCTCCTGCTGTGGCGCTGGACACCCACCTCCAGTTTGCATTGCTGCTTTCCGGTTGTTAGCGGGTTTCAGCTTGGTTTTGCACTTCACATAATTCCTGAGCTTTTTGCAGTCATCCACTTCCCTTCTCTTCACTCCGACTGCATTCACCTTGGCCAAGATGACTGCCATATTGCATTTTTAGTTGCTAATGACAGTGGAGGTGATAAACAGTTGTTGAGGGTGTTCTATCACCTCCGTAATCAGGATCTGGTTTTCCTGCGGACTGAATCGCGGGTTCCTCTTCGTGTGCTCCTTGCCCTTCTCCGAGGTCCCTGTCTGGTCCTCGGGGGGGGGGGGAGTTGTGGGGTTCTGGTTGGCCTCTGTTGTTGCTCCAGCTTTCTCCATGGTGCTTCTCAGTAGTTTTGGTTTTGTGTTATTTTTTATTTTTTTGCTGCTTTTATGATGATTTTTACCACCTGACGTGGGAATAACAAGCCTGGCGCTGCTTATCGCTGATATTTTTATCACTGTTGGGTCCATCACCACTTTTACCACATTCGGGTTTCCTTTTTTATCGGCTTCCCGGTAATTTTAACGTGGACATTTGACGCGTTATGGGAAAACTATCACCTGTTGCCGGTGTGTTTAGAATACGCCGTTAACACGGCGTTAGTTTCCCGCGATAGATGGCGTTATGTAAAATTGCATTAACCTAGGTTGGAGATAATTATCGCCCGATAAGAATATCCCCCAATGTGACTTGCAGACAGTGCATGCGCTGTCTTAGGGGAGACCTAAAAAAGGTAGTCAGGGTAATTTACACTCTGGTGCGAATAACATGTTGACTATGACTGGATGTCTTTTTTGCACCAATTTGTGCCTAAGTGTATAGATGTGGGATATAACATAAGAACTATTTTATGCCCGTTTTGCATGCTAGCATCCCCTTTTTCAAAATCTTGTATGCACTGTTAGCATCAGCGAAACGCAATGGAAACAGCAAACGCAAAACGTGAGTGAGCAAAAAATGCACTCAGTTCATGATAGGCACAAGTATAACAAGCTCAGGCAAAGCCAATGCGTCTGGTGTTGGCTCACGGTCTTTTTACTTTGTCAATACTTGCTTTGTTTTGACAGGGTTTTTAAAAACCATTGCTATGGAAGCTGCTGGACCCTTGCCAAAAGTGATAAGAACATTGGAAAAAAATAAAAATATTGTTTTGGTCTTGCAAAGCAGACATTGATATAGTAGTCCTGGACAGTGACGGGAACTACTTTGTTTACCGATGTGGTCCTTGTGGAAGGGAAGAATGCTAGCATTCGGAGTGAAGTTAGCCAATAGCTGAAGTGGGAAGACCCACTACCCCATGCTGTATGCTGTAGTGGACGACAGAACAATTTTACTAACATAACAAGAGACCAATGGATGAAGAGGGCTGATAGAAACCCTCATAAGTAAATATCTGATATATAATTTTAGTAAAATCGAAAGACCTTGGCTAAAGCCAGACCTAAAAAACAGATGCAAAATATGTTTGTGCCCATGTTTGCACTAACATTTCGATCTAAATGAATGTGTTAATGTGCTTTATCTGAACTGCTCATACTTAGCCTAGTCAGAAAAGCAGGCGTATGCAAGAACAAATAGTACATTCCAATGCAGTTAAGAGATGAAGAGCCTAAGATCCAGTCAAAATAAATCTAAAATTGGGAGAAGATACTCAGTAAATACCATATAATGTTTGTGGGTGGAAATAGGAGCAAATGAGACAACATTTTACAAAATGTTATAGGGACAACCTATGCAGTACTAGAACAATAGACCAAGAACAGGGTATGAACGTCTACGAAAGGGTACACATTTTCAGAAATTCTTCACAGTGTCCTTATGGGCTTTTTAAACATACTAGATTGAATGGGTAAGATGAGACACAAGTGAACCTGGTCAGCCTGCAGGCAGGAGTTTGACTTATTGGAAAATGTTATGCTGCAAAAAAATACTAGAGATTGGTTCAATCCAGCAAATGCTGGTCACACATAATGTACAAAGTGGTTTCCACAGCATCGTTTTGAGGTATTTAAAATGCTCCAGGTTGACGAAGACACGGTCAGAAGTTCTAACAGTGGACTGTCTCACATGCTGGGCTTCTCCTGGACTGTTTCTTCTGTTTTGGGTCTAACAGAGTGAAGCTCTAACCGACAGCACTTCTTCTGAAGATTGTTCCACAGCCTCCTATCTGCTTGGCTAAAGTTTGTGGTGAAATATTTTAGAGGCGATGAAATACTTGGAGCAGAACAAAAATTTGCAGTTATCCATGAAGAATGTGAGTTCATTGGATCAACTCGGCCCATTCTCTTGGCCATTTCTTGCAAAGATAAAACTGCGTCATTGTGTTTTCTACTTTTTTTTTCTTCCCCAATTCGGAACTTTTGGAGGCTTTCAACCATTTATTTTTATCAGTGACAGGGATGAAGAAACTCATACTTTCCTTCACAATTCTCAATAATTTCTGCCTAGTGGCAACAGGCCTCTTCTGCTCTCAAAGGCAAGACCTCCAGTCTCTGAGAATTTTCTGCTGACCTACAGATGATCTCTGGCGTTAAAGAGGTCAATTCTTTTTTCTATTTTCCTTTGTAAGGCTGACCGAAAATTACTTTCAGGTATTGCTTTTCAGCACATCTAGACATCAGTTCCACAAATCCAGGTGCTGCTTTTCAGCACTTCCAGCCATCAGATCCACAAAACCACACAAACAAAATAGAAGCATAAGATTAATCCTGGGACAGGTCCAGTGATAAGACAGGAGGAAGAAAGAAGGTTATGCTTTCCTTCTCCACAACTGCTAATACAGTTGAATGCTCTTTCATTGGGTTTAATTCACTTCATTTGAAATAATCTTTGCAATAACCTTGATGCTTTAATATAAATCTGAGTGTGCACATTACTGACATTTTACAGCACTGTCCAAAAACCTGTCTGGCTAGCGTGAAGGGCCCTTAAATCAAAAGACCAATGTATCATTGTTTGAAATCCTCCAATCTGATCAGTGTGTTCAGGGAAATTATCATTGACTCGCGAACTCAGTTTTAATCAATGAGCTCCATCCCCCTAAGTCATTTATTTCATGGTGTTCTCTACATTTACTTGCACTTTTTGTGGGCGAAGGTGACACTATAAGAATATATCTCTTGCCATTATATTAATGCTACCCCAACATGCTGAAAGGTCATACTCCAATAGTGTCCCCCTTTCTGACAGTCCTAAACCTATTCCATTACTACTAATTTGAAGATACTGAAAATACTGTAAACATCGTGTCATCGTGGCTATCATTTTAATCCTTAACTATATTCACATATCTTTATGGATGGATGGTGCTTAACCTCGTACATGGCCAGTATGTTTCAGTGCATTGTAAAACACCAAGGGTCAGATGTACATAGATTTTTTTCAGGTCACAAACTTTGCAACTGGAAATAAAAACTTTTTCTATGTGCCAAACCCAATTTTGCAACCTATTGCCGAAAATGGGTCACAGATTTTCTATTAGGAAGGGGCGTGTTAAGGGGGTCCCTTCCTAATAGCGCCTCGCAATGGTATGTGTGAATGTTTTGTGACCAGAATGCTGTAGCAAAACATTTGCATTTTACCGCCTACTGCAAGTTAAGGGGTCCCAAAGTGACCCCTTACCCTTAGTGAATGGTTTAAAAAACTTTTGGAAGGGCAGGCACCACACGTCGCCCTAACTCCACTTAAAAAATAAAAATAAAACCTTTTCATTCTTTTTTTTTTAAAACGCATCCCATTTTCCTTCAAGTGAAACGGGCTGCATTTCTAAAAAAAACAATGCTTTATTTAATAGCAGTTAGAGGCATGGTGGTCTGCTGACCCCAGAAGGCCACCATCCCTGTGATATTAGCCATTCCCAATGGGTCGCAAACAGAGATTTACCTCATGCATACTAATGAGGAGATCAATTTGCGATCCACTGGGAATCGTAAAGAGTGTAATACACACAGTTACAAGTAGCTGTCTGTGATTTCCTATAACAAATCACAAAAAAATGTTGTTAGGTAATCAAAAACTTCAGTCTATGAACATCTGGCTCCAAGAGTCTGGTGCAATCACAAAAGCACTATGATTAAAGTCACTTATCTAACTCGGTGGTAAGGGATAAGGGGATCAATAGGAAACTTGACAATCACCACAGATAAATGTGCCTTGTTCACCCTCATATCCAACATTCTAATGGATTATTTTGTGAACATTTTTTAATAATGTCCTTGAGGAGGGTCATCTAACCCCTCCTCCAATGTGGTATTAAGATGTGACCAATGTTAGTGACCCAAAAATGCTTCCACAGACACCATTTTGTGCATAATTGGTTAAAATATGTCCTGGGAGGAAAACGCCACGTCTCTTGACAGCTTATGTATATGTCCACCTTTGTACTGGGTAATGTATATGGAAGAGAAGAAAGAGGCTTGATGTAACATCCAGGCTTCAAAAGATTGCTATAGCTGATAACGAACTCCACAAAGGGCGACCAACATGGTGGGGTACTTTTGGATGTCGTTTTAATCAATGTGGCAAAGTGCATGTGTTGAGATATTTAAGAATCATACACAAATAATGAAAAAATAATCAGAAAAATAGATAAAAATAGTAACAATGTATTAGATTAATCGTAGTAAATGGTTGAAGTTGATAAAAAGATGCTACCATTTTGTAGATTGAGACTTCACAATATGTATTTATTATGGAGGCACACTGAAGTTTGATGGACAATGGAAATGTTAATTTTTGTGAATGTTGGCATTATGAACTTCATGCGGTTAGAAGGTAGCATGTGACTTAAGATTTGGCAGAGGATTGAAAGAGGATGAAATAATTTTGAATCTTTTCCTTTTGTTGTTACCAGAAGATGCATCTGGCCAGGTGAGTGTACAGTTGTCTAAGCATTGCTGGCATGTTTGTTACAACAGTTTAATTATCATTACCCTTTGATCCTCATTACCATGGTGAATGGACTTTACATTGTGGAAATTATTAGAGGAGCCATGAGCCACAGAGCTATAAAGAAAAATAGCCTGTCAGTTATCCTCTTTGGCTGAGCGCAACAGTGCAATGGTGGATCAGCACTGAGCTGGCAGTGCCGTTAGAAAGAAAGTGGTACATAAGCTAAAGCAGCTGCTGACAGCATGCTGTGTACTACTACTGACAGCAGGACAACTACTGATGTTCAGGTGTGTGGAAGGGTGCTCCAGTGTTTCCTATGTAATATATACAACGGTGGTAACTCTGTTCGTGTCATGAGACAGTATTAGATCCTGAGACTATTCAATCACTGATTTTAACCCTGCAAGCAACCCACATCTGGTCATTACCTTGGACACTTAGGGGCCTATTTACAAAGGTAAATTTATATGTGAGTACATACACACATGTCAATATACTGTTACTCTTTTGAGTAACTTTACTACTTTGAACTAGTCACCATTTGCAAGTGTAAAACTATTCAAAAGTGTAGACTTACATGTCTCCATCACCTGAAAGATGGTTTGGGGCCTAATTTGCAAATGCAGGGTTACTATAACCAAAAAGGAGCAGTAATAAGTACAGCACATAGCCAACCGCTGATACTGCAACACCCTCCCATAGAAAGTAATGAAGGCAGGGACTTAAAGCAGAACCCGACCTGCACACTTTTTTGGGGAAATTTCATGAAGATTTGCCAACCAGCACCAAAGATATACGCAAGTCAAAAATGATTTTCCACTGGAAAAACAGGGTCCTAACTATAACTACCTACTGTTGACCGACAGTAGGAAATATATATATTGGCAAGTCTTCATGAAAACTGTGCCGTGGGTCTTATTGTGCACGGAAAGTTTCAGGGTGATCCGTCAAGCGGGGGCAGAGAAAAAAGGGAGTAACTAAAGTGCATTTCCCATGTTAATTCCCATAGGAAAATTTGAACATGACTACAGCCTGAATTGCTGGACAGAATTACACCAAATTTGGAAGGAGGGTAGCTCTTGGTCCAGAAAAAGCTCTTTTTGTTATTTCGTGTAAATCATTTAGTGGTTTCAGAGTTATTAAAGGAAAAACACAATTGTCTACCTAGGGACTTGGACCCTCCACGGATCCCCCAGGTGGATCCGCGTAGCCACGCTCCACCTGCAAGGCTGTGATTGACTGACCACAACCTGAATGGGAGGTTGTGGTTGCCATTTTAAGTATTGAGTAATAGTCCCAGGCCTCAAATGTATCTGCAAAATTATTAAAGGGATCAGGGTAGAACTACCCTGACCCCATGGGTGTGTTTGAGAACTGTCAGAGGGACCTATGTTTGGTACAAAATAAAATGAAAATATTTCCTTTTTTCTACTTCAGGAATCTGCACATTCACTGTGGGGCTCAGCGCAGCCCTCCATATAATTCAGCAATGAATTTGTGAATCTTGGCGCACTTTAGGGGGGAAACACTTTCAGACCCACACAGACACCCACACATGTACTCTCAAACCCATTTACAGACCAAAACAGGTAGTAACACACCCACTTACAGACCAATACAGTCAGTCACTTACATGCCCACTCAGAGACTGACACATGCATTCACAGACCCACTCACACACCCCCACAGCCACTGACACACCCTCTGACAAAGCCATGCAGGTACTCACACATCTACTCACAGACCTATACAGTTACTCACATACCCACTCACAGACCCATGCATCCACTCACACACCCATGCATGCACTTACACACTCACTCACAGACCCAGGCAGTCACTCACATACCCACTCACAGACCCAGGCAGGCACTCACACACCCATTCAGAGAGCTATGCCGGTACTCACAGAACCACTCAGAGTCTCACAGAGGCACCTTTAAACCCACTCACAGACCCACACAGACACTCACATACACACTCACAGACCCACTTACACTCACCCACTGACAGACCCATACAGAAACTCACATACACCCTCAGAGACACTAACACATTCACTAACAGATGTACACAGGCACTCACGCACCCACTCACTGACCCACTCACTGACCAACTCATATACCCATACAACTACTTACACACCTACACAGATACTCACACAGTCACTGACACACTGGGAGAAGCACTCAAACACCTACTCACAGAGCTACTCACATATCTACTACCACACTCAGACAACCAGTCACACTGCCACTCATATGCCCACAGGGCTACTCACACACTCACTCACACATGCATACAACCACTGACATACCACTCACACCCATACAACCACTACACACATCAAAACCACTGACTTACATACTCACAGAACTATACAGGCATTCCCACATTCTCTTAGATACCCACGTAGCCAGTTACACGCCTACTGTATTAAATGTGTTGTTGTTTTATATAACTGATTTTGGTTGAGGAAAACCTGTACTATTATGTGTTTAATGTGTGCTTGTGGTTTGGGATTCACGATGCTCAAAACACCACAGTAGGGGGCATATGTACAAACACCTAGTGCCACCGAAGCATCCCTTTTCTTGATGCTGCGGTGGCGGTATGCTCTGCACCATATTTACAAAGTAGCATTAAGCTACTGCACAATGCAGCAATAGAAGTAACAAATAACCATTATGGATTGTTTATGTGCAGGAAGGGACACCTTCTGCACATAAATAATAATTCCCTGCAACACAGGCACCCTTGCACTAAGGTGCAAGGCTGCCTGCGTTGGCGTTAGGCAGCTAAATTTAGTGCCAGGGCTAGGGAAAACACAGGGGTATGTCGTATTGTAGTAAATACAGCGCATCCCTGCATTTTAAAAATGTCTGAGTGCGGTGCTGCGAAATTTGGCACAAATCCGTGCTCCGAAATTTTCTTGTAAATATGCCCCTATGACCCACAATCTGCACTATGACCATTATGGAGGGAAGGAGGAGTAGCACAGAGGAGAAGGCTGCCACAGAGTGAGGCAGTCCTGAAAATGAAGGGGAGGTAAAATGGCAGACAGCAAGTACAATATAAAAGAACATATTTGATTGGATGGTGGAAATGTGCATGGAACTAAACTTAGATAGTGATTTGAGGAAATAATAACACATCTGTGATTAGTTTTGAAAAGTTTAAAAACAATTATGTTGTTAGGGATATGCTTGAACTGAGAGTGAAGGAGATTGCCATAGTTCCTACTTGAGATTTCCAATGAAAACAGATATTACCAGAAATAGGTATTAAAGTTGGGGAACAGCAAATAACTTATGCAGGTATGTTAATTAGGTTGTAGTTTAAAAATGTACATTTAGATAAAGAAATTGTGAGTGGATATAAGATGAAATAAAATGTGTAGCTTCTAGACATTATACTAGAAGGCAAAATTAGAAAGGCGCTTATATAAGAACATTAACTAAAAAAAGAGTGAGCAGTGAAGGAGAAAGAGAAAGAGCGATTGGTATACTGAAAATATAGTAATTTTTTGTGCCAGTATGAAGGAAAGTATTTGAAATTAGAGTGGGTCTTTTTTTATAGTATGTCATTTAATAGTATGGAATTTCCACTCACTCACGCTGTCAGGCAGGCTCTTACACTCCAATTTACACCTCCACAAAAGCACTTTTTTAGCCAGACAGTGACTGCCACACTCAGTCAAACACCCATAAAGGCATGTATATACCCATTTACACAGCTATATATACACTTACTAATTATTTATATACTCATACAGATACTGACACACCCCCTCACACACCTGTACAGCCATTCATGTACCCAGCACTCAGTCAGTTACACATGCACTTACACATCTATACACCCAATTATATCCCCAGTCACCCACCCATACAGCTACTCACATACCTATTTACAAAACCATACAGACACTCACACACCCAGTGAGAAAGTGACAGAGGTAGTCACACATATTCACACACTCACACAGTACTTATGTATCCACCAATACCAGAGCCACTTTCACACACAGTTACAGAGCCAAACACTGACTAACACAGCCAGTTAGTAATCTATACAGCTACGTACATATGCATTTAAACACCCATACAGTCACTAAGACACCCAGTCACATACTGAAACAAGCAGTTTGCTGAAGGAATCTGAACAGTTTACCACTGCTCGATAATGCGAAAGTGTGTGTGCTTCTCCACTAAACATGGTTTGATTGACTTAACCACAATTAGGATATTTAATTTAACTGTAACTCTCTAGTAGAGTGCACTACCTGTGCCCAGGGCCTGTAAATTAAATAGCACTAGTGAGGCTGAAGTAGTAACCTGTCTTAGGCTTACCACTGTTGAGACTGTGGGTACTGTTTTACTGCCATGTTGATTTGGCATATAAAACTTCCTTGTCAAGCATTAAACTATACTTTTATTACACATACGCTACCCCTAAGGTAAGCCTTAGGTAACCCACAGGGCCTGGTGCATTTATTTAAAAGGTATTGCATGTACTTTTAGGTTTCAGTCACTTACAGATGCACTTGCAGACCCATATACCCAATAATACTCATAGTCACCCAGCTATACAGCCTCACATATCTATTTAGAAAGCCATACAGCCTCTCACACATTGACTTATACACTGATGCATCTTCTGACATACTCAATTACACATCCATACATTCACTTGTACATTCATTTCCATTTTAGTATTGTAGATGAGATTTGAAAACATTTGCTAGTACGTTCTTTAACTCTTTATAGGTTTATTCCCTTTCAACAATGATAAAGCACTCATGTGTACTAATTTTCTTTCTGTGTAATATATATACATACACAAACTCAAACACTTCAACAGGGAATTGAACATGAACATAAAACACATACTTAGCTCTTTCTTCAACCAGACACATGGTTGTAAAAAGTACTGTTGTTTTTAAGAAGGTCTTTCTAACAACTTTATGATTTTTTGCTTTTGGAACACATCTGAGGAGAAGGAACTGGCTTCAGATTGTGAAAAATATGAAGGTTCATTAGGGAGAAAAAAAAGTAAATATCAAAGGTGATTCTTCGCTGTATCAAGGTACGCAGTCACAGACAACAGGCTTACAGTCATGAGCATCTGGTAAAGGGTGGGAAGTAAATTAATAATACTTAATTAATTAATTAGAATTAGAATTAATTGTTTCATTCATGATTAATTATGAAAATTATGTAATTCATTTATTATTAAGGTATGTCTTAGGTGCGGGTTGTGGGATTTGTAGGGGTAAAGGGTGGGAAATAAATTAATGACCACTAGTTAATAATTAACTGTAATTAACACCAATTATTCATTAATATATCAATTGTGTAATTAATAATTTTTTTATGTTTTATTTTAGGTGTAGGTTGTGGTATTTGTAGGGTTAAAGGGTGGAAAGTAAATTATTATAATTAATCAATAGTTGATAAATAATTATGTGAACTGTGTAATTATTATAATTTTTAGGTGCAGGTTGTTGGGCTTTTATGGGTATAGGGTGGGAAGTTAATTAAGAAATAATTTATATATTTAATTGATAACTATGTAACTTATGAAATTATCATATTTGCATAGTTATATTTTAGGTGCGTGTTCATTAGTTTGTAGAGGATCAGGTTGAGAAGTTAATTAACTACTAATTAAGTATTCATTTTAATTTAAATATTTAATTTATTTATACTTTTCTAAAAACGTTAATAATTTATTCTAATATGTTATATATTAGGTGTATTCTGGTGTATTTGGAGGAGAATAGGGTTGGACGTTATTTAAGTAATAATCAATTAAAACGTATTTAATCATTTATTACAAATTGTTTATTTATTACTTAATATGTTATTTGTGTTATACTCTTTTTTACTTCAATTACATTTTAATTGTTGATTGAGATCTGTGTGAAAATTTAGGGGCCCATTAGGATGTAGGGTGGATCGCCACTGCCATGCTCCCCTGCCATATTAGTATGGCGGGGGAGCGCGGTGGATGGGAAGACAGTCCGCCGCTTTTCCGCCCGGTCGACAAGTCGACCGGGCGGAAAAGGGTTTCATATGGTGGCGGTGTCTGCTAGACACCACCATCCATATCAGGATGCAGGCGGGAGAAAGCCTTCCCATGGCGGCATTGCCGCCACGGAAAGGCATGCGGTCTTCTAGGTTGGGGGCCTGTTGCGGGCCCCCACGATGTTGGGGAGTAGGGGGGCACATGGGGGGTACCTATGGTACCCCCCTACATGTGCATGCACAACATGGCAGGCACCGCATGGTGCCTGCTATGTTGTGTATGCACATGCACGACATGCATTTTTGCCATTGCGGCTGGCGGGTTCTAAAAGCAACGCCCGCCGCAATGTTAAAAATGCAGAATGCACCCGCCAGTGTGGTGGGCGCATCCTAATGTCCCTCATTAGCGGGGCCTTTTACCGTCAGGATGGCGGGCAGACTTTGTGATGCCCATAGTGTGGTATTTTAGTTTAAATCATTTGTTTTAATTGATATTAATTATTTTTTAATGCAATTATTATGTGCTTTGTTTAATTTTTGTCAAGATTTAGACATATCATTTTAATATTTTGAATTTT
Organism: Lissotriton vulgaris; assembly: GCF_964263255.1. Classification (NCBI taxonomy): domain Eukaryota; kingdom Metazoa; phylum Chordata; class Amphibia; order Caudata; family Salamandridae; genus Lissotriton; species Lissotriton vulgaris. Next base: position 68,036 of record NW_028244835.1, on the reverse strand, counting down.
ATATGTTTGGTTATTTGATAGAGTTGTTAAAATATGTTATGTACTTGTGGTGAGCTACGCTCTCTCTACTGTTGCACAGACTGGAGGGAGAATAGTAAATTTGACCCCTCCGGAGTCCAATGCTTTCCATATTGTTGCATAGACTGGATTGGGAATTGTAAAGTTTACCCTTTCGGTGTCCTACACTTTACTTACTGTTGCACAGACAGGAGTGGGAAAAGTAAATTTTACCCCTTCAAAGTCCAACGCGTTCCCTACTGTTGCACAGTGAAGTGGGAATAGTAAATTGTACCCCTCCTGAGTCTAACACGTTCCCTATAGTTGCACAGACTGGAGTGGGACAAGTAAATGTTACCCCTCCTGAGTCTAACTCTTTCCCTACTGTTGCATCTACTGGAGTGAAAATCGTAAATGTTAACTCTCCTATGTCCAACACGTTCCCTACTGTTACACATACAGGAGTGGGAATAGTACATTTTACCCCTCCGGTGTCCAATGCTTTCTCTACTGTTGCACAGACTCGAGTGGGAATAGCAAATCTTACTCCTCCTGAGTCCAAAGCTTTCCCTACTGTTGCACCTACTGAAGTGGGAATAGTAAATATTAACCCTCCGGTGTCCAACGCTTTCCCTACTGTTCGGCAGATTGGAGCGTGAATAGTAAATTTTACCCCTCCTGAGTTCAACGCTTTCCCTATTGTTGTTTAGAATGGAGCCAGAATAGTTTATTTATTATTTCTAGAGTTCAATAGTTTTGTTAAAATTGTTTAAATATAAAATTAAATACACAGGCACATAACAATAATATATATTATTTTCTATATTTAAACTTATGTAATTTTTAAGAGTTTTTGTAAAACATATTTTTATTATTTACTTTTTACTATAATGAAATTGGTAATATTTTAAATGTTTTTGTAGTTTGATACTTTTTTATGTTTATTTTTTAGATGCCAATGATTTACTCAGCTCAAATGAAAATGCAGAAACAAATTTTGAAGATTCGACACAAAATCGTTTAAGACAAGTCCCCATTCCTCAAAAAGGAGCTGGGTTGAGTCCCTTCCACAGTAAATCCAAATTCGTACCCATAATGCCTAAAGACGCGATTGACATTTTTCACGACTGCGTCACAAACGACATCAAGAAATTGTATACTCAAACTAACAACAAACATCGCAAGAAGGAGATACACATGAAACTTGCTTATGACAAGCTGATGAAGAAACTAGGCAATAACCCTGACATAGTGATCAAGAAATCAGATAAGGGGGGCAATTTGGTGATTTGGCCAAAACAAGACTACATCATTGAAGCCAAGCGCCAACTTGAGGACCCAACCTGTTATGCTAAGACTACACAAAAAGAATATGAGAAGGCAACATCGAAACTACACAAGTCTTTAGGCCAATGGAAAAGAGAAGGCTTAATATCACCTGAAGAGTACAAATTTATGCATGTAAATTTTCCTATCTTGCCTTCTCTTTACCTCATCCCGAAGGTACACAAGGCCGTGCAACCGATACCAGGCAGGCCTATTGTGTCAGCGATAGCAGTGTGGGTGAAAAGGTTGGAGAATATATTGACTTTTTCCTCCAAGATTTTGTAAAGCAACTCCCCAGTTTCACGCGTGACACCAGTGACTTTATAACTAAAATTGCTGCAATTGTATGGGAGAGTGACATGTGGCTTATTTCGCTAGATGTTGAATCGCTGTATACCAGCATAGATCACGTGAAAGGATTATTTGCCGTACAACACTACCTTTCGAGTAGACCTATCTTGTACTATGAACATAACAAGGTGATTATAGGTCTCAAGGAATGGCGCCTCTATAACAATTTTTTCTCCTTTGGTAAGGAGATTTACAGGCAACTGAGAGGAGTGGCGATGGGGGCCTGCTTCTCCCCCTGCTATGCGTGCTTGCACGTAGGCTGGTGGGAGGAGCAGGTCCTCAAGGTACGCCACAAGGCGTGGATGGAGGGTCACGTTAGTTGCTTTTTGAGGTACATCGATGATATTTTCATCATTTGGAGAGGTAGCAAGGAAGAAGCATTGTCTTTTATCCATGACATCAATGACAATTCCCTTAACCTTAACTTCACAGCTCATATCAACAAGAATCGCATCCAATTTTTGGATGCTGAGGTGTATGTCTCCAATGGTACATTAAATACTACCCTTCATAGGAAACAGACTGCAGGCAATGCTACATTGCATGCAACCAGTATGCACCCAAGACACACAATATCTGGAATCCCGTATGGGAAAATTCTCAGGCTAAAGAGGATTTGTAGTTCCCCTTCTGACTTCAATACCTGTCTAGAAGAACTGCTGAACAGGTTAAGAGCAAGAGGGTATTCTGAGCGCATATTAAATGCAGCAGTAACTAAATCCCTCTCAAGATCTAGAGAGAGCCTTTTTCCTGTTTCCCCTCCTGAAACTGAACTCCCTATGGATACAGAATCCCAATTAGATTGCCCGCGTCTAATCACTACTTACAGTAAGGAAGACAGAAAAATCAGGTCCATCCTCAATAAAAATTGGCCTATCATTTTGAGTGACCATATACTCAATACCAGATTACCATCTTCCCCTACTGTAACCTTTAGACGAGCCAAAACTATGGGCAACTATCTGGATAAGACAGCCCCCGAATTAAAAACTAAGGTTCCATGGCTATGCCCTACCAGGGGATTCTTTAAGTGCTCCAGCTGTAGGGCTTGTAAATTCGGAGTCACCACCACACATTATTTTACCCCGTTCAGCACAGTTGCCAAGACCATCAATGGCAACTACACTTGCAAGACTGACCATGCCGTATACGTTCTGGCGTGATATGTGGGCAGCACTAAGCTCCAGGTGCACGTCCGAATACTACAGCATTTGCGGGCCATTCTACACAGTGACCCAACCTACCCGGTCGCACGACATTTCAAGCGGGTACAGAACAAAGATCTGAATTGTCTTAGCTATTTTGTGATTGGGGCAGTACCTTGTTTAAGAAGAGGAGGTGACCGCGAAGCGGAGCTCAGGAAACTGGAATCCAGATTTATATTGGAACTCGATAGCCGTTGGTCCAATGGGCTCAACAATATTGAGGAATTGCACCATTTCTTGTAATTTGTCTTGGAGCAGCTGATGGTCTAAATTCTTTCTCCTTTTTCTAGCCGATGACTATAATTGCACTCCTAGTTAGGTTCCCTATTAGGAGTTTGGGCTAGAAATTTCCTTTCCAATGATTTCGCTTTTACAACTAGTGATGTTCTGATTGATATTCACTTATGGTGACGTACATTATGCACTTTATTAGGTCAAATTTCAGATATGCATTTCTACTATATTCAAACAATTACATTCCATGACTCAATGAAGAAGTTTTTATTGTGATGGTAATTTTGTATTGTACAGTAAATTAAATGTGAATGTAGAATTTGTAGATGTGTACATTTATATTTTTGAATAGAACTTATGTGTATATATAGAGATGTACAGATTTGTAAACGCGTGTATATAGGGGTGTGTGTACATATATTTAGGATTTTCTGGGTTAGTTTAAGGTCATTGTATGTTTTGTTTAAACTAAGGTGTTTTGTTTCGTTGGTATATTCAGTTACAATTGTGGTGTGTGTGGGGGGTGTTGTACATATATGAAATATGGTACTATTTATACATATTTTCATTTTTAGCTTCTTGGAATACAACCGTTTTTTCTACTTGGAACTTTTTAGAGAACTCAAAATAGAAATGAATTGTTTGATGAATATTTCACACAATGTGAATGCATATTGAATTATTGTGTATCTCTGTCCTCATGGTAGTTTGGTATGTTCCCGCGACTTTTGCACTTTATTATATCTTTTTTTCACTTATGCACTTTTTTTATACCATCAATGCACTTTAACTTTCGCTGCTATACATAATATTTGCTTGTTTGCACAGATTAAGACTATATATGTCAGTTGAAATTTAATTTGACAATATAGAAATGTGTTTAATGGTATTAGATCAGGAATGTTACTAAATTTGATTTAATCAATTTCTGGATTTAACCAGTAATCATCTGCCGCATTTTGTCAGCAAACGTAATAGGACACCAGCGATAGTGTTTTTTCACTGTTTATTGTAAATCACGTGATTATGGTGGACACCACAAGGGGGCGGTGTCAATATCACTGCAAGCATATAAAAAAGCATAATTATTTCAACCATGTTGTAGCGTGAACAAGGGCTTTTCGCTCAAAAAGCGTCGCTGCTGGTTCTGTTGAATAAAACATCATTTTGCTGACTTTGTTGGTCCGGTCCTCATTTTTGCTGGCGTGGAGGCGGTGTCTGCGAGCGCAGAGCGAGCTGAGGAGGAACTCTTTTTTCGTAAATATATATATATATATAACTGTAAAGAATTTTAGAGTGGCAATATTTTTTAAATAGCTTATTACTATTTTTATATTGTATTCGGTATATGTAAAATGTTTATTTATTTATTATCTTTTGCTATCTGAAGAATAATAGATATATATTCAAATATATTTTTGTACTACATATTTTATCAATGCATATATTTATTTATTTATATCCATTGGAAAATATATGGTGAAAACGGTAACCAAAATCAAAACATGCATTTCAACGAAGTCAATGTAATTGGTATAATATGTGCATCACGCCATTCTACAGTTTATATTACACTGCATATATGCTGTAATGTTGTGCAAATTCAGTACAATCTATTTGAATGAGGTCTGTAAAAACTACAAGTCCCAGCATGCATACCTGTCAAGTATTTCCTTAATTTCTATATATCACATGGAGGGGATGAAAGCATCACAATCTGAAAAAACTGTATAAAAACTAAAAGTGGACTACGTGTTTGTAAATTGAGAAAGAATACAAAGGTATTCGAAACGCGTCTGACAATTTGAATAATAAAAGACCTGCATTTTTCCACAATATTTGGAGTCTGTTGTTCGTCCTTTGGTGGTGTTCCGGCTGGGCGCTGCAGAGAGTATCGAAGGTATCGAGATATATATATATATATATATAGATATATATATATATACATATATTACCTACTGGCGGTCGCCAGTAGGTATATATAGTTCGGATTTTTTTTCTATGGGATTTCTGAAAATTCTATGTCGAATAACTTTAGCGTTTGTGGACGGAATCGGCTGAAATTTTCAGGAAAATGGCACATTTTGTTTCTGAGCAGCCCCTGAAAATTTGGGGGGGTTTCGTCAAGGGGGGGCCAAGAAAAAAGGGGGTCCCAAAACGCGTTTTTCCCATTCATTTTTCCACAGGGCGGTTGGAATCACTTTTAGCTCGAACGGCTGAATGGATTTACACAAAACTTGGCAAAATTGTAGATATGGTTTGCCCGACGTGCCTTTGCTATGTCTCAATATATGTGCTCCAGTGGATTTTGAGAAATTAACGTTTTAAAAAACAGATATATCTGTGACAGCGCTCCGGTTAGCGCTCCGGTTCGCGTACCTGACGCGTAACGGAACTTCGCGAAGCGAAGCTAATTGGCTCTCTGGTGTCTGTCAACATTCTAAACAGTCCGGACCAGCCGCCATCTTGTTTCTTGGTAGGATCGAGAGACAAGAGGTGGAGAAAAACGAAGGGGGAATTTAATGAAAGGGGGCAAGGTAGACCCCTCCTGACCCCCTAGGAATGATGTGGGGGTTATTAAAGGGTCCCGTGGGGCAAATAAAAAAAATCGATTTTTCGCGGTAGAAGCGCTTCCCGGTACGCGAACCGGGTAGCTCACCGGTAGCGTAACGGGAGTTCGCCATTTTGTGTTTTGGATGAAATAAATCACAAGATGGAGGGAAAACAATGCGGGAAATGGGTATAAGGGGGCACGGGAGACGTATCCTGACCCCCTAGGTTTTCTGAGGGTGGCTGAGGAGGCTCATATATGTCGGGAAAAAAAACCAAATTGCATTTTTTGCGCGGTTAGCTGCCGGTAAGGGAACCGGGTAGCGAACCGGGAAGCGAACATAAGTGAAAATTAGTGAAAAAAGGTACATTCGAAATTTAAAAAGAGTAATTATAGTTAAGGTAGCTCTGAAAAGAGCTTTTGGGTTCTGTGTAAGTTCTAGGTACTTATAAGTAGGTACCAATACACAGTCCTAAATTTTGTATGAAAACTCTGTTTCCCTCATCTGAGAAGTGCACACCATCTCCTCTGTAGATATCTTGCATGTAGTAACGCAAGTTATTGTTGTAGATGGCGCCCATTCCATGGTCTCTCATATAAGCTGAAACAGACTTATTTACATGTTTCCTCGCTTTCTCAATTTGTGGACAAATTTGATTGGACCACCTCCATTTCTGTCTTTGGCATATATTGGAATATACCAAGGCAGTTTGAGGAAAAAGTGCCATCAATTGCTCAAAGGTGTCCTTTAAAAGCATTTCCAAACCTACCCCAGTCAAAGTGCCCAAATCATTTCCTCCACAGTGCACTATTATGAGGTCAGGGTTTGGCAAATGTAAACATGTTTTCACCAATGGTATCAATTGGTGACATCTCAATCCTCTTTGGCCAATCCATTTGATTTCCACATTTTGTAAATTGAGGTTGTGTAAATTTCTGTTATCAGCATACCTGTGAGCCCAGTGGATGTAGCTATGTCCAATAATCCAGACAGAAAACATGGTGAGAGGAGGTTCTGCTGCAGTCAGATGAAGTGTGGGAATGAAATGGCAGTTGAAACAGTAGGAGTTTTTTAAAGAAAAAAAACTGTGGAGTTTCAGTGCTAATGATTCACTAGCAGTGATTGGTGGATTTCCATTTCTGAAAACAGAAAGTTAGGGTGCATGGATGTGTTCTTTGAAAGATGTAATTTGAATGGTTAAGAAAAAATGCTTTTAAGAAACATTGCAGTGGATTTGCAGGTGTACTGAGAGTTCAGAGTTCATTTGAAACATTGTTGTGTGAACTTGTAAACATGAGAGGTCTTTCAGGAGGTAGTTGCTATGGAAAAAGAGCAGAAAGGGCAGAGGGGGAAGGCTGTTGATTTGAAAAAGGCGAGGGAAGAGTTTTGATTGGGTGGCATGAGAGATATGTGTGATGAAATACAGCATGGCTGTGCCTTTGTTGGTTGCAGCCTCTGGAGTGCATACCCTTTGCTCTGCTAAAGAAAAATTGGTGTGTGTCTGAGACTGTTTTGAAATTCAAAAAGCATTTGCTAAGGTGAGAAACAATTCATTTAATTTAGATAGAGACTAGTATAGTTTATGGAGAAAATAAGGAAGCCAGCTGTGCATTTAAAATGTTGTTTTGTGTCAAGTGTTTTCATTATTTTTTTCAAAAAGATTTTGCTTCTTTGACAAATTATAATTATAGATAATGTGAAGTATTAGTACTGACAGGGTGTGCTTGTACATAGGAGGGGGTGCTGTGTTTTCAAATTATGACCAGAAAATCGTTTTTAACAAAAATACATGCTTTTTACATTTATGAGAAGGATAAAATGGGGTGTGCTTTTTTAAATAAATATTTCACTTCCCAACATGAATATGGGAGAATAATTTGCTTGTTTGTTGGTTTAAAAACTCGTTTCTTGAAGTCATTTAGGTTTCACAATATGTTCTGCAAGAGTTACATAGTCAACATGGGGGCATATTTACAAGGCTTATGAGACACATTCACGTCATTTTCCCCATTTTAAAAGTGACTTTAAAGGTGGTGCAAGGTTCTTGTAAATACACCCTCATGAGTGCTTTGCAAATTTAAATCATTTTCCCCTGGTGTATGTGCCTTGTAAATACGCCCCTATGTGTGCTGGACAATTTTAAGGTACTTCTCCTATGAATCTGGGAGACTAATTTGCTTACATGATGTGTTTAAAAATCGTGCTAAGGTAAGAAAAGATGTATTTAATTTAGAAAGAGATTAGTATGCTTTTTGGAGAAAATAAGGAAGCCAGCTAGGGTGTGCTTGTACATAGGAGCTGTGCTGTGTTTTCAAATTATGACCAGAAAATCGTTTTTTCTAAAAAGAAATACTTTTCACATTTATGAGAAGGACAACAAGGGGTCTGCTTTCTTAAATAAATATTTCATTTCCCAACATGAATATGGGAGAATAATTTGCTTCTTTGATGGTTTAAAAACTCGTTTCTTGAAGTCATTTAGGTTTCACAATATGTACTGCTAGAGTTTCATAGTCACTATGATAATTATGATATACATTTAGGACTGTTTAGGGGCATGGATATATTGAGGCTTCTGTAATTGTCATTGGAGGAGAATTATGTACATTGCACTGCTGCATACAGTCCTCACCTTCTCCGTACTCTTGGATATGCTAGACTATATCTGCTCAATGAGATACCTAAGCTGAGGAAACACAGGTGATGTGATTGTGAAATGAGCAAAAATATTTGCACGTTTTTCAATTACATCACCTGTGTTTCCTAACATTACTAATCACATTGTGCAGATGAGGTTTAGGCCTGTCCAGGGAGACAGAGGAGGTCTGGCCTTTGTTGAAGTGTGCAGTGGACATGACTCACTTCATCTGTTGGCCTGCACATGTATTATGTCCTCTGTACTCTTCAACAAGCCAAAATTTCATCTGCAACCCTGAGTAGGCCTCACCTCAAACAAACTTTTGTGACTGCAAGACCTGCCTTTTTGCTCCTAGATATTTCTTGGTTTTACCATGGCAGACAGACAATCCAGCATACCTCTGGATAGGCCACACCTTATGGTGGTGTAAGGGCCTTGTAAATACGCCCTCATGTGTGCTTGGTTATTTTAAGTCACTTCCCCCTGGTGCAAGGGTCTTGTAAATACACCCTCATGTGTGCTTGGCCATTTCAAGTCACTTCCTCCAGGTGCAAGGGCCTTGTAAATACGCCCTCATGTGTGCTTGGCAATGTTTACTCATTTCCCCCTGGTGCATGGGTGTGGTAAATACGCCCTCATGTCTGCTTGGCAATTTTAAGTCACTTCCCCCTGGTGCATGGGTGTGGTAAATACGCCCTCATGTCCGCTTGGCAATTTTAAGTCACTTCCTGCTGGTGCAAGGGCCTTGTAAATACGCCCTCATGTGTGCTTGGCAATTTTAACTCACTTCCCCCTGGTGCATGGGTGTGGTAAATATGCCCTCATGTCTGCTTGGTAATTTTAAGTCACTTCCCCCTGGTGCAAGGGTCTTGTAAATACACCCTCATGTGTGCTTGGCCATTTCAAGTCACTTCCTCCTGGTGCAATGGCCTTGTAAATACGCTCTCATGTGTGCTTGGCAATTTTAACTCACTTCCCTCTGGTGCATGGGTGTGGTAAATACGCCCTCATGTCTGCTTGGCAATTTTAAGTCACTTTCCCCTGGTGCAGTTGCCTTGTAAATACGACCCTATGTGTTCTTGGAATGTTAACTCACTTCCCCCATGGTGCAAGTGCCTTGTAAATACGCCCCCTTTGTCTATGTTGTTAAATTACTGTAGATAGAATTGACAACTAGTGTGTTAATTGTTTGCCTACTGTTATTGGCTTACTGTTTGGTAATAGTGGTTAATATAAAAAAAAAATTAAATTTCCACAGATTTAACTGAAGATCTTTAGAAAACTTTAAAAATGCCCTCAAGGCAGAGAAAACAAAAAGAAGCAAAGCGATTTACACTCCACCTTGGTAAAGATTTGCAGCAGTCCTCTACTATTAAATCGTATCAAGTCGCCAAAAAAGCTCCGGGTAAGAAAATAAAATAATTTTTAAACAGAATTCGCAGACAAAAAAATACCAGTATTGAACATGTTTTAGTGCATAAGAAGAGAGACAATTTAAAGGAAAAGGAAAGGCCCGTCAAAAAAGTTTAAGTCTGTGCATGGCAGTAGAAGGGAAAATCAATTCAGGGACATTCGTAGGCGAATGTTCCGCAACAGGATAATTGTCAATTTGTTAAAAAATTTTAAGAAAGGCCAACAGAAAGTGACATTTTATAACAAAAAGAAAAATGTAGAGAAAATTATTGATCAGGCTTTCGAAATTAAGCGAAAGTTATTTATTTTGGTAATCAATACAATTAGGAAACTAAACAAGGTAATTTCTGATTTCAAATCAAATAGTAGATGGAAGAGAGTAGTTAATCGTAGTAATTTTTGTGAAGTTTTCTCAGGAGAATGGATGCATAGTTCAAGTTGTGAGGCATTTTTCAATGAGGAGAGTTACTTTCAGGACAATGATTTGGTGCATGCAGTTGAAACCAGTGGTCGAGCATATGAGGTAAAAGATGGTTGTCCGGTTGAAAAAGAAAAACTTGTGTCTGCAGATGCAGAAGAGGTGTTAGGTGATGAGGTTTTAGGAAGACGTCCTAAGGGACCAGTCTACACCTGGAAATGTAGTAGTATTTGTAGTGTGCGACAGGATTCCATCAATTTGCTTTGTGATTTTGTTCGTACATTTAATAAGAAAAGTTTAAAACAGAAAATGAAGTTGTTGCAAGAATTAGATCCTTGCAGAGTGAGAGAAGTAACAGATTTGCAAGGGCATTCACTTGCTTGTCTTTCCAGGAGAGTATGCCAGAGTGTTTTTCATCATTTCAGGATGCTTGCAGTGCATCATAATAAAGTGAGGAAATTAGTGAGAATGTTGTATTATGCTAAGAGTCCAGCAATTATGCGTAAACAATTTAGCAGTGCTCTTTTGCATGGTTCAGAACTACATGTGAAGAATATTTGTGAAGAAACTGAGTTCTGTTACTTTGCTAGTAAAGAGAACAATGTTGAAATTGACCCAGTAGAAGAAGGTAATGTGGAAGAGAGTGTACAGATTTCTAATATAGATAAGTTTGACAAGGAAATTTCCACCTTTCAGGTGAAATCAAGTGAGAGGCCTAATTTCACTTGTGTGTGTTGTTCACAGACTTATTATAAGAATCAGACTAAGTTAGTGGATTTATATGCAAAAAGTTAAATGGAAAACAATAGTGAATGGAAGGATTTTGCTACATACTTGATGGTAGAAAATTGTTTTGATTTGGGATCGGACCAACGTATGTGTACTTATTGTTTTAACAAATTAAACCAAAACCGGATGCCTGCTAGAGCGGTTCATAATAATCTGGAATTGGTTGACATTCCTTCTGAATTGAAGGATTTAAATACTTATGAATCTATTTTGATTCAAAGTGTGCATCCCTTTCAGGCTATTGTACGAATGGAGCCAAAGACAGGGAAATTGCCTCCATCAGATTTACAGAGAGGATTAAAGGGAAGAGTTGTTTATTTTCCTTTAGATTTGAAGAAAAACATTAATACAATTGGAGTAGAGAAAGTGGAAGAGGAACCTCTGGTTATCCTAGTTAATGGTGTTCCGACAAAGAGTAAGAAAATCTGGCAAGATTTAGTGGATGTTAGGAAAGTCAAAAAGGCAACATTGTATTTGATAAAAAAACAATGAGTACTACAAGAATGTATGTGTTGCAGAAGAGGAAACAAGTGAAGAAGAAGACAGCGAATTTTGTGCTGGACAAATTGAGAAAGTAGAAGCCTCTAAAAATGAAGAAATATATGAACATTATAGTGTTCATCCTTTGCATTCCAAGGAAGTCATGGGGAATGCTATTGAGTTGTTTCAAATTAAACAAGCCAAAGGGAGTCCCATTAGTGTTTGGGAGGAAAGTTTGGAAGCTCAGTGTTTTCCACAGTTATTTCCCACAAGTCGAGGAGGACGATATGATGAGCGACCTGATCAAATTCCTGCTTCTGAATACCGGACTTTACGATTGTATGCAGAAGATCCTAGGATTCGTCAATGCATTCCCTATTTGTTTCATCTATTGTTTAAAAGTGATTTGTCTGGACTGTCTTATGCAGTGAACCACATTCTGAAAAGTGGTCTACAACTGCGAAATCTCAGCAAGGGACTTTATGGATAAAGTCAATGTGCAAGACAGTATTTTGGATTCTCACCTGATTAATCTGATGGCATGTCAGCGTGGTACTAATGAGTATTGCTACCGTCGTCATGGTGACTTAAAATGTATGCTGAGGAACTTAGGAACTCCCACATGGTTCCTCACTCTCAGCTGTGCTGAGTATGGCTGGGAAGACTTACTTGAATTTCTACGAGAGGCAAATGGAAACATTGAAAATATTGAATTCAAGGCACCCGGAGAACTGTGCTCTTTGGATCTGGGAGCTCCGATCGTGCCATCCAGTCGGCCCCGGGCGTGTGCCCTTTCCCCAAGAGGGTTGGAATCGGCAGCCCCGGCTGACCTGCCCAGTCGACCCCGGAATGATGCCTCCGGCTTGAATCTGGGAGCTCCGGGCAGCTCACCCAGCCGACTCCAGCCGACTGGCTCTGTTTGCACCCTGGGACCCCTGGGCGTGGGAGCTCCGGTGGGCCTGCCCAGTCGACCCCAGACGGGTGGTGATGACCTGTGTCTGGGAGCTCCAGGCAGCCCTTCCAGTCGACCCCAGCTCGACGCCCCTGACCTTAGTTTGGGAGCTCCGGTTACCCCCCCCCCCGTTGACCCCAACTAAGGTTTTTTCCTGCCCCCTCCTTTGAGGAATTTTGTAAGGTGGCACATTTGGTGTCCTCGGGGTCCCCGCTTGATCTACTGCCCCCTAAATTCTGGAAGGCTTTCCATGCAGACCTATTCCGGCCTTTGTTTTCAATCTGTCTCCAATCCTTGGAATCGGCATTGATGCCAGAATGCTGGAAATTAGCAGTAGTGTCCCCTCTGCTTAAAAAGCCCACCTTGGACCCTGCCTGTCTCTCTAACTACAGGCCTATATCCTTGCTCCCTTTTCCTATCAAGATCCTGGAAAAGTGGGTGACTCGTTCTCTCTCAGGTTTCCTGGAAAACATCGGCTGGCTCGATGAGGACCAGTTTGGCTTCCGCCCCGGTCACGGGACGGAGTCCGCGCTGGTGACCGTGCTGGACAATCTTCGTTCGCGTGTCGACAGTGGTCAGGCAGCCTTTTTAGTGCTGCTCGACATGTGCCGCGTTCGACACGGTCGGCCATTGGACCCTTGTCAGGAGACTGGAGGAGTGTGGGGTCACTGAGGGGGCAAGAGACTGGCTGACATCCTATCTTGAGGGCAGGCAACAGTTGGTTTCACTTCTACCATTTACCTCTGAGCCAAGGAGGGTAGGACAGGGGGTCCCACAGGGCTCGCCATCAGCCCTATACTTTTTAACTTGTACCTCTGTCCCTTAGTCCAGCTAATAAAATCTTTTGGCATCTCGGCATTCAACTATGCCGACGACACCCAGTTGGTCTTTTCACTGGAGGGGCACAATGCGGTCTCGCTGGACACTTTCCATCGTTGCATGGCAGCCACAGCAGACTGGCTACGAGCTAATTCCCTGCAATTTAATAGCTCCAAGACGGAGGTACTCCATTGCTCCACCGACAGGGTTCCGCGGGCACTCCCAGACAACTTTTGGCCCAGTACCTTTCTTGAGCCAGTACTGGCGGCGGAATCAGCCCGTAATTTAGGGGTGATTTTTGGCTCTAACCTACAGCTTGACATACATGTTAATAAAACCACCTCTACATGTATGATGCTGCTGCGCATGTTGCGCAAGGTTCTGCCCCTTCTCCCCGCCCAAGCAAGGCCGTAAGTAGTTTGTGGAACTATATTAAGTCGCCTCGACTACTGTAATGGGCTTCTTTTGGAGGCCCCAAAAAATCTGACCAGTAAGCTACAGCGGGTGCAGAACATGGCTGCCAAGCTGGCTCTCTCCCGCCCTAGGTCCAGTTCCTCCACTCTGGCCTTAAGAGACCTCCATTGGCTCCCGGTTTATCTGCGGGTACAATACAAAGCTGCTTGCCTTGTGTTTAAAGCTGTTCACCAACAGGGCCCTATCCCTCTGCAAAAAATGTTTGCATGGTACTCTGCATCGCGTCCCCTCCGCTCCTCCTCCGCGCATCTTCTTGTGGTTCCGAGGTTTCACCTAGTGAGGATGGGTGGCCGCTCCTTTAGTGTCGCAGCGGCCAAATTCTGGAACTCCCTGCCACTCTCTCTGAGAAGCCACAAGGACTACCTTCCTTTCCGAAAAGCGCTAAAAACCCACCTATTTCCAAAATTGCCCTGAGTTGCTAAAGTCTATGGTTCTTGATCAAAGCACCAGGATGCCCTTCGGGTGACAGGTTTGCGCTCAATAAATACACTAAATAAATAAATAAATAAATAAATAAATAAATCCAGTGAATGTATGCAGGTACTTCAATCATAGATTTGAAGCTATGATGCCTTTCATCACGAACAAGAAAAATCCACCTCTTGGAGAGGTGTTGGATTTCTTCTGGAGAAAGGAGTATCAAGCACGAGGTGCTCCTCATATACATATGCTGCTATGGATCAAAGATGCACCCAAATTTGGAACAGATCCGGATGACTTAGTGATGAATTTCATAGAACAGTATTCTACATGTGCTGTTCCAAAGACAAAGGAAGACAAAAGTCTAAGAGAACAAGTTTTACGGTTTCAAAGCCATCGTTGTGGAAAGTACTGTCGTCGTAAATTCAGAAACAAGAACAAGTACTATACAAAATGTTGTTTTGGATTTCCACGATTGGTGATATCTAAAGGAAGAGTGAACAATTTGATGTCTTTGCTGCGACATAATGTGACAAGGAAATCACCCAAAAATACATACAATTTGAAGAGAAACGAAGAGTCCAAGAACATCAATGACTACAACCCAGTGATTTTGTCCATGTGGAATGCTAACATGGATATACAGTTTGTGGCTGACAAGTGTATGGCTGTGGCTCGGTATGTGACGTCTTACATCACAAAAAAAGAAAAGACAGAACTCAAGGATATGTGGGAGGACATTTCCCATGAAAAGAGCCTCAGTAAGAAGTTGTACAGTTTCAGTCTGAAGATGTTGTCGCATCGAGAAATCGGAGCTTACGAATGTTCTGACCGGTTATCTTCAGCAAGTCTCTATGCCAAATCTAGGAGTATCATTTGGGCAAGTCTTGGTCTTGCTGCAAAGCGTAATCGAGTTCTCAAACCTGTACGGGAAATTGAGTATTTGGCGGAGAAGGAGCCAAGCAGTACAGATATTTTGAAGACCAACATGTTGGATACATATTATCCAAATAGAAGCAGTCACCTGGAGAATGTTTGTCTGTATGAGGTTCTACAAAATTAAATTTTCAAGAGGAACATCACAGAAGATATTGATAAAGGAGTGTATGCTGTAATTGGAAGTGAGGGATGTCTGGTCAAGCAAAAAAAATGTCTATTGGTAAATCATCGAAAATTGGATTGCGAATCTCCAGAAAGAAAAGAGTTTTTCTATTTAGCTCTTTTGCAACTTTTCAAGCCTTGGCGTGCAGAAGAGGAACTGCTTGGAGATTTCCTCTGTTACGAAGACTCTTTCAATGCAGCCAAGGAGTCCATAGAATGTCCTGTTTTTCCAAAATATCTAGAAATGTTGAATGCAGAAATAGAGCAGGAAGCAACAATAGCAGCCGAGATTGCTAGAGACAGTTCTCAGGACAGTCAGAGTTCTGTTTCATTGAGTCAGGATCCACTAGGAGGACCAGTTATCGAAAATGAAGCTGCCACTGCCATGATTGAAGTGGAAAGAGCCATGGCACATGCTCAGGAGGATGTGGTTAACTTAGAAGATTTGGAAAGACAACTCAACGTTGAGCAGAGGAAAATATATGACGAAGTTACCAGCCAAATTGATCATGGATTAAGTCATGAGAAGAAAGAGTGCTCATGTACGTCGTTGAAGCCTGTACGTGAGTGGAGAAGCAGGAACTGGAAAAAGTTTCCTCATTAAAGCAATTTCATGTTATCTGCAGAAAAGAACGAGTCATCACTGTCTTGTGTTGTCACCGCTCCAACTGGACTGGCAGCACATAATATTAAAGGTATTACTTTGCATCGGCTACTGATGCTGCCAGTGGAGCATGATAACAAATTACAATACCACAAGTTATCGGGAGATGCTTGTTGTGAAGTATCTAGAGTCCTGAAGAAGATGAAACTTCTTATCATTGACGAAGTAAGCATGGTTTCCAATGTCATGCTTGCCTTTGTGCATTTGAGAATGCAGGAAGTTCTTAAAACAGAGTATGATGTGTTATTTGGTGGCAAACACATCATTGTTTTCGGTGATCTTCTGCAGCTGACACCAGTGAAAGGACAACCAGTGTTTAAACTGCTTATGCATGAAGATACCAGGAAGTGCCTAGGGAGCATTGGCAACGTTAACATATGGTTAAACTTCAATTATGCTGAGCTGCGTGAAAATATGCGTCAGGCGAAGGATGAAGATTACAAGAATATTCTACAAGATGTTAGAATCGGGAAAGTGACTGAGCGTGGGAAAGAAGCTTTACATGCACGATTACTGTCAAATTTGTATCCAGAAGAAGACGTTCTGCCAGAGAATATTTTTCATAAAATTACTGAGAAGAAATCGGGAATATGTTTGATGCCAACTCTTGCAGAATGTTCCCTCTTCAACAACAAAATGTTGAATTTAGAAAACCAAGAGATTGTGAAACTGGAAGCTATTGACAGAATAGAGCATATGGGTGCAACAATTGTTTTGTCTGAGAATTTGAAATCTAAATTGGATTCATTAGAGAAGACTATATCTAAAACTGCTGGTTTTGAAAAGACTCTGAATGTGTGCTTAAATTGCCGTATCATTTTGAGAAGGAATTTACATGTTGAAAAAGGTCTGGTAAATGGATCAATGGGTAATGTTGTTGATTTTGAGAAATACAGAAATAGAGATGGAATTGAATTTTTAAAAATTAAATTTGATGGCATTGAGGAAGTACAGCTAATTGGTCGTTGCACAGCTAGGTTTTTGCTTGTAAAAGACTTATATGTTCGCCGTAAGCAATTTCCTGTTTGCTTGGCATATGCAGTGACAATCCATAAATCACAAGGTTTAAGTGTAGACAGTGCTTTGGTGAATATTGGCAGTTCTGTGTTCAAGGAGGGTATGGCTTATGTAGCATTGTCACGAGTCAGAACTTTATCGGGTTTGTACTTGATTGAGTGTGATGTCACAAACATTTGTGCGGATCTAGATTGTGTTATGGAATACAAAGGTTAAGAAGAGAGTATGCGCCACATTGGCCTCAATATCCTTTGTTTGAGAAACGTGTGGTAGGCCGGAAACGAAGAAATATCACTAATAGTAGGGAGGTTGTAGCAAAAAGACCAAAAGTCGATGAACCCAAAATTGTAAGCAGAAAGAAAATGAATTCTGTTGAAGATGTTGTTGGTTTTCAATTTGAAAATAGTTCTGGTGTCAACTGCTATGCTAATGTAGTGGTTAATGTTGTCTTTTCTCTAGAAACTTTAAAAGAACAGATTGTGATCAATTCGGATCAAAGTTTTTGCTGTTTGTTGAATTCTGTGTTAGAGAAATGTAGCGCTGATAGAACAAGAGTAGAAAAAGTGTCTGAAATTCGAAATCTGTTAGACAAATGTTCAGGTCAAACACAATTCTCTCAAAATATTCAGCAAGATTGTCAGGAGTTTTTAATGTATATGCTTAATGTATTGCAAGATGAAGGTGTAGATGTAGATCATCTGTTTGGCCTTTCTTATCAATGGCAGCATGACTGCGAGAATTGTACGTTATCAAGTACTACTAGTGTAGACTCAGAAAGATTTATATATTTAACTTTGCCAGACAGTAAATCAGTATCCTTTAATAAGCTAGTAAAAGCAGCCGATCAAAACATGGAGTGTAGCCAATGTAAGTCTGCAATGCTGTCAACATTATTTATACGAAGATATGGCCAGTATGTCATTTTAATGTTCCAATGATGTAGGCCTAATGGAACAAAATTGACAACTTTAATTAAAAAATGTTGTGGCTTCTCAGTTGTCAATATCAGGAAGGACTTTTCTAACTGCAGCAATTATATATCATGAGGGTCCTTCAACAACATCAGGACATTACACAACTTATTTGAAGTCTGGAAACAGCTGGTCATTCTGCAATGATTCTGTTTTAACTTTCAAAAAAGATTGCCTTTTCACCTTAAAAATTCTTACCTGGTGTTCTTACAACCAAAATTTTAGGGAAGGAATCTCGGGATTTGTTCTGAGGAATTTCAAGAGGTTCTAATGGCTCCTACACTATATAGCCTTGTGGATAAGTGTAGCACAGAGCGAAAATTGTTTGTTTTAATAAGCTAATTCAAGCAGCAGATCAAAAGAAGGAGTAGAGGTAATGTAAGTCTGCAATGCTGTCCACATTATTTATAGAAACTTATGGGTGAAATGTCATTGTACAATTCCAACTATATAAACCGGATGTAAATAAGTTGTCAAGTCTAATTAAAAATGTTTTGGCTACACAGTCGTCGATTTCAGGAAGAACATTTGTAACTGCAGCTATTATATGACATGATGGTCCTTTGACAACATCAGGATATTACACAGCTTATTTGAAATGTAAAAAAGGCTGGTCTTTCGGCAATGATTACTATTTGACTATGAAGCAATGTTGCCTTTTGACTTGTTTTCAGAAGTGAGAATTTAGGGTAGGTAACTGGATTATAATGATTCTAGGTGTTGCTGTAATTTAGTGTGCTGTTTTAAAGTGCTTTGTATGTCTCATTTTTCTTAAAACGATGGAGCTTATCTTTCAGAAAGTGGCGGGCAGAAAATAATAACAGCACAACAGAGTATAAGCTGTTCATAGGACATCCTTTGACGTCATGGAAAGTAAGTTACTTTTGAGGAGTTCTGATTTGTGATTGGTTATATTATATGGGTTTTTTAAACACAATCATTTTGATTGTGGTTTTTTTTCCCCGCTGTTATATGATGAATACCTTCAACTCACTGTTTTTAGTGAAATTTGATATATTCTGAGAACAGCAAAAATAAATCATTTAATATGTATAATTAATTCTGTACTTTGAATTGTGATTTTTAATATGTACTCATCTTGTCTCATGCTCACTCATCTTTTACTACCTTCTATCAATTTAAAAATTTTTGTTCTTTCATTCACAGATTGAAAGTATAAAAATAACAAGTGACTAAGTTAACGATAATTATAAGGTAAGTGTTTAGTACTCATTCTGTTACATCTCTTTCACATTTAACTTTTATTAGTTCCACTGCTTCATTTCTTTAATCCTCAGTTTCCTGCCTTTGCTACTACCCTCATTCCTTTTTCTATTACTTACTTACTCTACTCCTTCCACTCCTTTTCTCAGTCCCTCTGTTCTCATAGTTCCTCACTCTTGTTCACTCACTCCGTCTCTATTACTCTCACTGTCTCTGACTCATCACTCTTTCACTACTTGTTTATTATGCTTTCTCCCTGTAGTTCAAGCACACTATGTTATTTACATTTCTTTGCTGTTTCAATCATTCCTTTTCTGTCACTTCTTCTTTTCTGCTTTCTGTTTTTTCTCTCTGTTATTCCACATGTTTTAGCCTTAGTCACTGTCATACATCTTGTTTTATTCCTATTTACTTTCGCTCATTGTTTTCTTAACACTTTCCCTCAGGATTTTTTTTTTTTTTTTTTTTAATTGAAGTTTTGTATAGCGCTAGCTGGACCCGAGGGTATCAGAGCGCTTCACAGCAAATAGAGAGATGCAACCAGGGCAATAAGCATAGAAAACAAGAATCGGAAACGATAGGAGGGAAATATAGCCTGTACACCAACAGAACAACAACAATAATAACGCAGTAAGAGACGGAGTTCGGGGGCGAATCAGTTAGTTCTGAGTTCCGCAAAGGCTATCAGATTTCTGCTGTTGGGAGATGGGCTTCTCGCTAAGCACCGGAGCGTTCAAGGAAGAGGGCTTTGAGTAGCGTTTTGAATTGTGGGAAGGAGGCGGTCGTTCTGATATGTGGGGGGATGGAGTTCCAAATCCTGGGAGCGTTCCCCGCAAAGGATTTGTTTGAGGTCTTGCGTTTCTGTGATTTCAGCGGGATGAGCAGGAGTGTGTTGGAGCTTCTGAGGTTCCTGGATTGTCCAGCCCTTTTGAGTTTAGAGGCCAGGTATTCTGGTTTGCCTGTATGCAAGGCTTTATGTGTGAGGCAAGCTGTGCGGAAGTTGGCTCGTTGGTCAATCGGGAGCCATTTCAGTTCTTTGAGTGCCGGTGAGATGTGGTCAAATTTCTTTGTTCCTGTGATCATTCTTGCGGCAGCGTTGACGGTGGAGTTGAGGGGTCCCAGGTGTGACTTGGCTGTTCCAGTCAGTACAGCAATGCCATAGTCAATTCTTGAGAGCACAAGTGCCTGGGTGGCATGTTTCAGATCTTTTGGGGGGAGGAAGGGTTTAATTTTGTAGAGAAGTTTCAAGTTCAAGAACGCGCTTTTGGCGGTATTGGAGATGTGCTTCTTCATGTCCAGTTTGGGGTCGAGAGTGATTCCTAGTGATTTTGCTGAGTCCGTTGGAGTAAGAGAGACATTGAGGGCATTTAAGGCTTTGAGCCATTCCACTATTTGTGGGTTTTCATCTTTGTTCGAAATTAGGAGGACTTCCGTTTTCTCTTCGTTCAGTTTGAAGTGGTTGGCTGAGAGCCAGTGTTGAACCTCCATGAGTGTAGCATTCAGTCTGTGAATGTCAGCGATCGAAGTGGTTTCCAAGTAGAGTTGAGTGTCATCCGCGTACAGGTGGAAGGGGATGTTAGAGTTCCTTAGGAGAGAGGTGAGGGGTTCCATGTAGATGTTGAAAAGTTGCGGGGAGAGTACTGATCCTTGGGGAACACCTCTGTTGATGGGGAGGGGGTCTGATTCGAAACTGTTGATCTTTATTCTTTGATAGCGGTTGTTAAGAAAGGAGGCGAACCATTTTAGGACTGTGTTTTCGATGCCCGCTCTTTCTCGGAGGACATTAAGTAGGAGGGAGTGATCAACTGTGTCAAACGCAGCCGAGAGGTCAAGGAGAATGAGGAGGCTACATTGGTTGGAGTCAAGTGACATGTGCAAGTCATCAAGGACATTTAGGATAGCGGTTTCCGTACTGCAGCCCTTTCTGAACCCGGATTGGAGAGGATCCAGTAGGTTAGAATTCTCTAAGTGTTGGTTTAATTGTGAAAGCACACATCTTTCCAGAATTTTGGCTAGGAACGGAAGATTCGAGACCGGTCTGAAGTTGTTCATGTCTGTGAGATCAAGGCCGGGTTTTTTGAGCAGAGGAGTGACTTGTCCTAGTTTAAGGCAGTCAGGGATGAGGCCCTCGCTTAAGGAGCTATTGATGATCTTGCCCCAGATTGGGGCTAGGGTGAGCTTCAAGTCCTTGGTCAGTCTCGAGGGAAGTAGATCGAGAGAGTGAGAGGAGGGTTTCGCTGCATCAATAAGATTGCTTATCATTTCAACCTCGACCGGCTGGAAAGAAGACCAGCGGAAAGATGAGGTTACTGGGGGGTTGTGGATGATTGCAGTGCTCTGGATGAAGGAGCGATCGATTTTGGCGGTTTTTTCATTGAAGAAGCTTGCGAAGTTGTCGCATTGGGTTTTGGAGGCAGCTAAGTTGGCTGCCTTGGGAATGGAGGTTTGGTTTCTAATGATGTCGAAGAGTTCCTTGGGGCGGTTTCTCGCATTGTCTAATGCAGAACTGAAGAAGGAAGTCTTCTTACTTTTGATGTGAGTATGGTAGTTCTTTTAGTATGGTATGGTTTTCTGTTCTTTTAGTCCGGTTCTATCCCTACCTCTCACTCCACATCCTTTACTGTATTTCTTCTTAATTTGAACATTCACTCACATTCTCTAAGAAACTCTTGTTTATTATTCTTCTACTCTCCTTTTTTTCTTTCACTTCCTTATCTATTTTGTTTTTCACAATTATACCCTCTTACATCTTTTCTTCGGTAAATAGATCTATTAAACAGTATCTCTGTGTTACTCCCTCTAGCTGTCTTTCTTTTAACATTAATCTCTGTTTTTTTGGTCGCCAGTAGGTATATATAGTTAGGATTTTTTTCCTATGGGATTTCTGAAAATTTTATGTCGAATAACTTTAGCGTTTGTGGACGGAATTGGCTGAAATTTTCAGGAAAATGGCACATTTTGTTTCTGAGCAGACCTTGAAAATTTTGGGGGGTTTCGTCAAGGAGGGGGCCGAGAAATAAGGGGGGTCCCAAAACTCATTTTTCCCATTCATTTTTCCATAGGGCGGTTGGAATCACTTTTAGCTTGAACGGCTGAATGGATTTACACGAAACTTGGCAAAATTGTAGATATGGTTTGCCCGACGTGCCTTTGCTATGTCTTAAAATATGTGCTCCAGTGGATTTTGAGAAATTAACGTTTTCAAAAACAGATATATCTGTGACAGCGTCCCGGTTAGCGCCCCGGTTCGCGTACCTGACGCATAACGGAACTTCACTAGGAGAAGCGGATTGGCTCCCCGGTGACTGTGAACATTCTAAACAGTCCGGAGCGGCCGCAATCTTGTGTCCGGGTAAGATCGAGACACAAGATGTGGCAAAAACAAAGGGCTAAATGAGCATAAGGGGGCAGAGTACATCCTCCCTGACCCCCTAGGTTTGATGAAGGGGCTTTAAAAGGGCCCCGCGGGGAAAAAAAAAATTTATTATCGTTTTTTTGTGGGGGGAGCGCTCGGTACGCGCACCGGGAAGCGGTCCGGGAAGCGTAATATAGGGAAAATAGAATGAAAGAATGTTCAAATAATGTATGTATATTGATTGTTCTTTTTGTTGTATTTTTTTTTTTTTTTTATTTAAGTACCAACATGTAGGTACCAATGCAGAGTCTAAAAATAAAAATACACCGTTTCCTTTGTAGATATCTTGCATGTTGTTTCAGAAGTTATTGTGGTACATGGAATTCATAGCGTAGTCTGTCAGGAAAGCAGAAACACCATGGAGGCAGGAGATGATAAAGAGATGTTAAATACACATTGGAGATAATATAGTGCAGTTTACTCTTTTGAATCTGCAATATATGCAACTAGAGGAATCAAAACAAAATTACGTGGTAAAGAATTGTGGCACCCTATATCATTATGGAAAGAAGAGCTCTGTCCCAGTGGAATTGGTTAATGGAAATCTGAAGATTCATATGTACTCTTTATTATTTGTTTTTTTTTTCTCTTCTGAATTGAAATGTAAACAATCGATGTATTATATTAAGTTTGTATTTTGTATTACCCCCTGCTAAATACTGGTTCCAAATAAAAAAAAATTAAAAAAAAAAAAAAAGGAGATAATATAGTGGGAGAAAGGAAGTAACTTACTATGTTACACAAAAAAGTTGCACAGTATATTTAAAGTCTGATTTTACATTATAATCAATTTGGTACTAGTTTAAAAAATACATATAAAAATGAATAATGTCTCAAACAATTTTTGAATTATTAAATATAAATTTATTTCTCTGATTCGTTTTCAAAATTTAAAAGAACTTCTAATAATTGATTGTCAGAAATGTTCTCATTTTCAATCAGGAAATCTACTGATTCTACACATCGAAGAAGTTCAAAGTCCCGTTATTCATCAAAGAATTCAGAGTCATTGGGTTCAATTTTTGTATCTTTGTTGCTTTCCAGAACAATTTCGATGGTATTTTTTTGCCCTCCTTCCATTTTTCTGCTGTAAATTGAATTTAAAAAAATATATCAGTACAGATAGGGCACTGTTGGGTTTAAGTAAAGACAGGTAGTTTGGTTTTTTAAACAGTGATTTTATCTTTGGGCAGTGTATGGTATTAGACTGGAAGTAGAAATATAAAAAAAATGTATGTGATAAAGCCTAAGTAAATTCATAATTATACAAGACAAGCCTTACTCCATCCATAACTAAAACAGAGAAGTCTATCTTATTCTACAACTATTACAGAGGGATAGTATATAACTATCAGAAAATGTTTTCCTAATTAACTTAAAGTGCAGAACATACTTCAGTTTTTAAAATAACATCTTACCTTTCAAAAAGAAGTTTAACCTCATAGCTGCTATTACACATTCCTCCCCAGTGCTGCGCTGTCCATTAGAACTAGTGCTGAATGGACGTTCAATGGTCGTGCGCAGCACTGGGGAGGTAGTGCTGCCGTCGGCCAATGCACCGAGGCAGCACTTAAGGGGTTAAGTTCTCAGTTGAAATGCACTTGATATGTAATTCAGGAAGTAGTAGTCAAAATGGCTGTGTTTCTCTCTCTTTCTTTATATATATTCAGGTACATAACCAATCAAATGTTATGAAATAATAGAAGATAATTAAAGTAGCATTTTAATTGGTTGTCAATTCTCACACTTCATAAGTGTTTTTGTTAGGTAATTTACCTCAGGATATTTAGTCAGGCTTACAGCATAATTTTCTCAATGGAATTCCATCAAATTTGGGTAAATGGTAGGGACTGCTATGTAGTTGGGCCTATTCTATATTTGATGAAAGTGTCTCTAGTGGTTTTTCTGTAAATTACTTTCCCACCTTTTTTTTTCGAGCGCTCACCGGTGCGCTCCCCGGTACGCGAACCGGCAGCGTTACGGGAGTCCTCCATTTTGTGTATCGGTAGAATTGAGACACAAGATGGAGGACAAACAATGTTCGGAATGGGTAGAAGGGGGCACGGTAGACACTTTGTGACCCTCTAGGTTTTTTGAGGGGGGCTTAGGATGCTGATATATGCAGAAATAAAAAAAAACATTGGAAAATTTCGCGGGGGGAGTTAGAAAAAGTTAGAAAAAGATAAACGTTTTGAATGATCAGAGGTAGGGTAGCTCAGAAAAGAGCTATTGGGTTCTGTGGCTAATTTAGGTACCTACAAGTAGGTTCCAATGCACAGTTTTAAATAAAGGAGGAATATTCTATTCCCCTCATTGGAGAAGTGCACACCATCTCTTCTGTAGATGTCTTGCATGTTGTAACGCAAGTTATTGTTGTATATTAAACCCATTCTAAAGTCTCTCATGTAAGCAGAAACAGATTTATTCACATGTTTCCGTGCTTTCTCAAATTGTGGAAAAAATTGGTTGGACCACTTCCATTTCTGTCTTTGGCATATATTGGAATATACCAAGGCAGTTTGGGGAAAAAGTGTCATCAAATGATGAAAGGTGTCCTTTAAAAGCATTTCTAGACCAACCCTAGTCATAGTCCCAAAATCTTATCTACCACAGTGCACTATTAAGAGGTCAGGGTTTGGCAGATGCATAAAATAATTATATTAAAAACATATAAAATATATTTTTCCTTTAAAAGAATATTACATTTTACAGCTTTTGATATTTGCTATAAAAAAACATTGAAATTCACTGAAATAAACATAGGTTATAGACCATATATAGTTAGAAATTAGCATTTACAAAACCTTGAAAATTCACTGAAAAAACCATAGGTTATAGACCATGTATAGTTAGGGATTAGCATTTACCAAACCTTAAAAATTCACTGAAAAAACCATAGGTTATAGACCATATATAGTTAGGGATTAGCATTTACAAAACCTTAAAAATTCACTGAAAAAACCATAGATTATAGACCATATATAGTTAGGGATTAGCATTTACAAAACCTTATTTTACTCACACAAAACCATTGAAATTCGCATATATAGTTAGTTGCACTAACTATATATCGCGCACCCGCAATCCACTGCTGATGATGTCACATATTACATCATTCATGACATGGTCAGTGACATCACTGATGACATCACTGATGACATCTCAAATGACATATCTATAGGAAAACAATATTTTTGACAAAATATTTCTGTTGCACAATATTTCAAGTTTAATTATTCTGTCAGAGAACTGCCATCATGATTGAGGTTAAATCTCCCAATTGTTTTGCCATTTCAGAAAGAACTATTATCTATGGACTGCTAATTTTACACTGCTTATTTTAAGCAATACAATTGAGCTTATATTCATTTATTGAAAGAGTTGCTGTTAAAAATCTAAAACTCGGTTGACACTATTGGAGGATTTTGATATGCAAAATTTTTTGTGTGGTTGCCATATGTCTGTTTACTGATCCCCCCTGTCTTCCTGTACTAGTCATTTTAACCATACTCCACAAAGGGAGACAAATGACGACCTCCTCCATGAAGTTGACAAACTATGTACTTTAGCTCTTTGTGTTTCATCCAGCTCTAATTACCCACCTATTGTGCTAGAGGATATAATAATATAATTTATTACAAGTTTTATCTCTATCAGTCTTTGCACTTTCACTGCTGATATTCCATGTTTTTATTTAGTAATTTTAGAGACTATAACTTGTTATTTGGCTATTAATTGGGGCCTTCATAACAAAATTGTAGCTATATTAGATCGCAGTACAAAACATATCTAAGACCAGCGCACAGGCTCCTTTGGGACAATATTAATCCAATTAATTTTTAGAAACATTTGATGTCTTGTTGCCTTAAGAAATTTGACAATTGCCTTGACTCGGACACCACTCCCAATTAAGTCCTTCACTCTTGTATCTCTATCTGTTTTATCATTAAGAAGCTTTTAACTGCCAAATGTTTTAACATTCCTGGTACCTTGCTTACAAACAACTGAGGCTGCCAAATAACCCCCCCTACCCTCCCCCCCAAACGGGGCCTAATACAATCAGTAACAACCATGGTTCAGTGAGGAATATTTCAACCAACAGACAAAACACACCAACATAGACCAATATTGACTGTGTACTCAATCTGTGGTTTAATATAACATATGCAGAAACCAATAATATGTAGTGGTATACATTGGATCAGCAACACCAATGGCGAATCATACAGACTATTTAGTTGGCGCAGTCAAAAAATCAAATATATTTCATACAATATCAGGGTTCGGGCTCATAAAAGCGCTCACAGTGTGTGGCAAAAAACAAAAAGTGATTAAAAACAGTTGCGAGAGGTTTAAAAGGCCACATTCAGGACCAGGAACATAGATTTTCAGAGTGACACTGTGCTCAAAATGTTACAACAATCAGGGGCGTAGGAGACACTACAATTCTGGGGGGGACAGGGACAACCTTGGGGATTTTCCATTGACCCTATACAAATCACCACCCGTTAAACAAATACATTCGCATCGTTTTGAAGTGAAATATTGAGAAAAGCAGGCATGTAGTCAGTTTGCATGTATGCTTTATTGTTGTTTACATTCACATAGTAATCAGACCAAATGTAAAAAAAAAATGTATATGAATCTTGCATCTTCATGCACCAAGCAAAAAAAGGATGCTGACTTCGGGTGAGGGCGTCATGGTTGTAAGTGCATTATGGCTTGAAAAGTACCTGCTGCTGCATTCCTGGTCTCCAGAAATGTTCAGGCAACAATAAAAATGTGAAGATAACTTCGGTGATAAATGATCTTTATTGAGAGAGATCAGAGGTCTGAGTACTGGAAGTTTTGACTCATGGTAAGGTAGCCACAATGTGTTAATATGCCTGCTGCAAAGAATGTGTACCAGGCAGATCACAAAATGCATATAATGTAAATAGGTCAGTGAGTTACTGCTTTGGTCTGAGAGATTCTTTTGCTATTTGCAGTTTATAAGTTAAAATCCTAACACTGAACAGTAAGCTATTAACCGTCATCAAAGAGCTGTATGAAAACTGCAAGGTATAGAATAGAACGTTATGATTTTTACCCAGTCTTTCATTATCCTAAAGTTTGAAAACGGGTTCATTAGGATAGAAGTCAATTCTGATTATTAAAGAGAACCCCCAACCATGGTGTTATGTTTTAAATTCTGGGTTTGTGCTTCTCTAGTGTTGCAAAGCCATCTGTGCCCTGGGCACTCCCCAACTTTTTGCTGACTGGTACTGGTGGTACCTGACTCTGACTGACCCTGGCCTCTGACTAACCAGGCCCAGGGCCAGTGCTATGTTGAAAGAGACACTTAAAAATACAGTAAAAACACCTACATACACTAGGGTGCACTATGGGTTAGGGTACCTCCATGATTGACATGACCTTTCCTATACGGCCCTAGTACATAATAGGGCATGGAGATTGAAACTACCTTTAAGTCCCTAGTATATATTAGGGCCTAGTGGTATAGAGTCCAGAACCCCTTCCTGCTCTTGCATGTGTGCACTGCTGTAGCCTGAGGTCAGTTTAAAAGCAGACCCGTGTTGGAGGACTGCTTTTAAAATGCAAATTGTGCCCAATCTTGACTTTTGGGTTTAGGGCACTTACACATTGATAAACTACTATGTTGGGGCATATTAGGTATCCCCAGGGGTTCCCCTAGATGTCCTAGGGGTTAGAGGTCAGGTATCTACAAGGAGGGCCCTTATAAAATGAGTGTTATATGCCCTGGGTTTAGTGAAATTGCACATTTCACTGTCTACATTGTAGTATAGTGCTTCACAAAATCGGCTTTTGTGCTAGGAGCACTGTGAAGTGAGGATCTGCAATATTTTGATATAATCAGAACCCCTAAAGTCTTTGCTATGTATTGTAGGGGGTGGGGGTCCTGCAGGTATAAGGAGGATCCTTATACAGGCCCTGGTATTGGAGAAATTGGCCAGTTAATTTTTCAATTGCAGATCCCCAGCTCATAGGTTAACATTGCAAGAGGTTATTAATTAATATCTGGAGAAAGGAAAGCCATACAACTAGGATTTAAGGACTCAGAAGAATGTTAATGATAAATGCAACAATGTGGTATTGTTGAATTTATTCTAAAATGTACAGACAAGAAGTTATAAGATTTTCTTGTCTGCAAGCCACAATTCAGCCCTTAGTGCCCTGCCTTGATTTGTCAGAGGTAAATGGATTGGACTGGCTGTTTGAAGAGGTGATAAATGACCCCTGGAGTTAGGTGGCCTGTCTGAGAGTAGAGGTTGCTGGGCATAGGAACGCCAGAGCCAGGGGGAGTGGTAATAAACAATGCTCTTCAAGAGAAGACAAGCTGGAAAAATCACTTTCATTTACACCTCTCCCACAGCCGGATGGGAGGATTACGGAGGAATTCCCGGATGTAAGGAGAGTGGACCTAGGTATATGAAGCCATCCTGTAGGCTGGTTGAGTTAGTTCTGCTCCCTCTGCTGGAAAATCCGCCATGATGAATTTTGGAGAAATGATGCTCTCTTTGGGAAAATAATGCCCCACTTTAGAGGATGTGGTCATACCCTGGAGCATTGCCCTGTACCTCATTGGACAGGAGTGTCCTCCTTCTTGACCCAGAGAACTTGGAATAATATCTGAAAGGGACAAAGCCTCTCAGATGATGCTGCTTCAAACTTGGGAGAAGAAGGGTCCCTGCTGAGGAGTTTGATTTGAACCAACCAGGCTCTGGACTGAAGATTGTGCCTGTTGCACAATCTGGAATTACAGTCCTATGGACTACCTTGCTTCAAAAGGACTAATGAGTGGACTCCCTGCAAGCTGAAGGTTAACAGAGCTAACCTGGCCCACGAAGAATCCCCAGCCTGGAGAACTACCAGTAAATTTGAAAGGGTTTTGTCCAAGTGGATTGTGGTAACTGAAGTCCATTTCAAGGACCATCTTGGAGATTCCAGACCCGTGGAGTAAGTTTTGGACACTTTGAGACCCTTTGGAAAATTTCAGGAAGAAGTTCCAGAGGTTTGGAGAAGTTTGGAGCAACTTTGGTAAAATTCTCTATAAGTGGACTGACTCACTCTGGCCAGCCAAGCCGACAACCATCAACCATGAGTTGGCCTGCCGCCCAGGTTCTTCCGGCTGAAAAGCTCCAGGGGTCCGACTTCCAGAGTTTGATCGGGCATAGGTAGAAACCCAAGCTGGCGAACCCTCACCGAATCCGGCCTAGTGAAAAGCATTGAGGGACCCTGCAAGAAAAAGCTCTGCAAACATTTCTAATTCTGAACTTAAAAAAGGTGACCAGGCCAACCATGAGAGCCAAGCCACCCACCATTAACTGTGTGCCAGTCTGCATCCCTAGCTCGTACCGCTGGAAAGCTCTGCAGGTTGGACTTCCATAAGTTTGACTGGGAGTTTGTTGCAAGACAAGCTGGCGAACCCTCACCGAATCAGGGGTGGCTGAGAGCTTCGACGAACCCCGTGAAGAAAAGCTCCAGAAAAGTTTCTAAGTCAGAAGGTAAAAACTTTGACCGTGACCTACCGCAAGGAGTAGCCCCTGCAGGGCTTCATCGTGGTCGGCCTGAAACTTTGACTTTGAGCAAGTCCAGCATGACCAGATGTACCAAAAGGGGATATACGTTTCTATGTGCTATATCGTGCAAAAAATGTTAAAAGTCATATTCCCGTTTCCCTGCATTGGAATTTTCTCATTTTAAAGAAAAAAATATTTTTTAATTTTATAAATTGGTGTTGGATTTTAATTGTGCTGTGTCTTAATTATTTACTGAATTGGTGTTTTTAAATGCTTTACATACCTGCTAACAGCCAAGCTAGCAAGGGTTGAGCATGAGAATAATTTTCAAAGACTGGTGTAGCTATATATTGAGGTAGTGTCCTTATTGCCAGGGACAGATATACATTTGCCCCTACTATTAACCCACTTTCCAATATCCAGACCAAGCACTCTTAAACAATACTGTCTACAAGTATGGATGGCATGTGACCCCTACACCCTGCAGTTTTATTCAACATTTCCTATACACAGATTTACATACCTATGATTGAATGCCTCTGTGTAGTGTGAATGATGTAAAGTGTTGACACCCTGCACTGGTATGAGTGGCCCTATATAACTAATTGAATGCTTCTGAGAGAGTAGGTATGGAGACTTGGGCAGCACTATTAAAGGATGGTAGTGAGTGAATCTGTGTCGGAGGTGGGTTGTTGAATACCAAGGCTGTCTATCTGATTTTATCTCCTGCCTCCTTTATCCACCAACATACTCTCCCTCCACATTATCTCACTCTTCCAGGTTCTTTCTCATCTTTGCTTTCTCCTTATTCTCTGTTTTCCATATTTCCCTTCCTCCTTCTGCCAACAACTCTTGACGCCTTTCTCTTGTTCAGTTTTACAGTCTGATGGTTTAAATAATATACCGGTCTCTAACAAAGAATACAGTTCGCCTCACCTGCAGACACCAACTTAAATTAAGCATCATTAGCTTGCAGCCGACAAAGGGAATGCCAGAGTGGCTATTCCGGCCCTTTCTGCATTGTATATCCTTCCTGAAGAGCAGATACACCCTTTTCTCTCCCTTCTGCAAGACACAAGGATCCTAGCCTTCTCCCTTCCCTATGGAAGGGAGAAGTGTGCGTGGCGATCGGTCTCTCCGAGTGCCAGGGAACCGCCCGCCATTGGAATATGGCGGGCAGCAATAGTGTCATCAATGGTGGTGGGACTGTCAACGATGTGGTATAGTGGCAGTCCCACCACCATTATAATCACCCCCCTGAGTTTAAAGTGCATGCAAATCCGACATTATCAACCCCATGTAAGTTGCACTACTAGTGCTGAAAAAGTCCAATGGAGGTACCAATGACAAGGTGGACTGGCCTCAAGGGTCTTGTGACCTCAGTGACTGTCGCTCTAGTGTGTGCTTCTTCGTATGCCTGCTCGCAAGACTGGAGATGAACTGCATGGATTGTGGTGGACAGGCATTCAAGGTTAACCCACACTTGCCACTGTTAGGGTCCACCTGCTGGTGCTAAGACACCAGGGCTTCTAAGGTCTATCGAGCCTTCTAAGGTGTAGCATCGGAATGAGCTCTGTCAGGAGTGTGGACTGGTGGACTGGTCATGAAGGCTGAAAATGGTGCTCCAGTTCCAAATTTGGCAGCTCTGGCCAGAGTGCCACATCCTGTCCCCCACTGAACACCATACTGCCCCACTGGGTTAAACTGGCACTGCCTTCGGCTACAACCCAATTGTGCTGAGACTCAATTCAAATTATGCATTGGACAAGAGTAAAATGCTGCCTGAAAAAAAGTAACAACACCCTGTAAAAAGCAAACACTGAATGCAAGGATGAGCAAAGCAGGTGAAATGTAAGCAGGAACAACAAGGTTACCTTAAATGTTTTAAACTCATTATTCAGAAATCAGTAAGTGATTTTGCCTGAAAAGTTTTGGACATGACTACAGGACTAGGAAGGGCCGTTTTAATGTCCATTGCTTATATCATTATAAATTATAAGCAGTTTGGTTTAAAAAAGAGCAAATCCCTCAACACAGAGCTGTGGTACACATTTTATAGGCTAAAATAATTAAAACAGTTGAAAACGCTCATATTAAACGTTTTCCAGTCCACCCCTCAACCAGGTATTGCAGTCCCTTTATGAATGGTGCACTTCCCCACCCTCGGAAAACAATGTTGTTCAAAGAAAGAAGATAAAAAGAAAGTAGCGCTTCACTGGAAAACTCTGTAAAGCAGCGCTAAGGTGCATGGGTGTAAATAACAATCTGGCCTGTCTGCTGACCTCTCTGTATTGCTTTATTTGGTTATTTAATATTTTTTCTTATTTTGATACTTTGTTCTCTCCGTCCCGAGGTTGTACTTTGGAATAGAACCCTGTCAGAAAATTCGGACATTTCCAGCTAAAGTGTTCTGCTCATTTTTAAATCCATTTCACGGGGGAACAAATAAAGAAAATGAGAGGCAAGAGAGAGTATGTAACAGCTGTCTTTTGAAATCCGCACATAAAGATAAGCGAGACAGCAACAGAAAAAGATGGAGGAATAAGGAGAGAGAGAGGGGGGAGGAGGGAAGCTACCAGAGGCTTTGCAGGAGAAGCGGACACTGCCCTTGCCTTCTCTGGGAATGACGGAAAAGAGACAAGAGTTTTTTCCCTTCTCTGCCCTTCCCAGACAGGCCAAGCCTTACGGCAGAATAACAAAGGGCAGAGGGCGGGTGGCCTCTTTTGACTGCGGGCAGGTGAATCACATGTCAAGTACAGGGCCATTAGGTAGCGCTTTCGCGCGCTAATGGCCCTGTGCATAACAGAAGGGAGAGGGGAAATTCTTTTGTCCCCTCGTCCCTCCCACCCTTGTCCCCCCCACTCCAAAATCTGGGGGGGATATGTCCCCCATATCCCTCACAGTTCCTATGCCCATGACAACAATTGCCACACATTTAATCAAATGTGGTTTCACAATTTCAGTTTATCGACGGCATCGATTGCCTTCATGCAATTCATAATGTAATTTGCGCTCTGTAGAATGATAATGTTTACATTGTATCTTTTTGTGGCTTGATATGTTGCTTTCACTTCTCTGTGTAACTCGTATTGGTGCCGACATCCTCTGTTGCGTTCTTTGCCAATAATATGTGCAACAGGCCCTTGATCTGGATCGGGCACTGTTTGCTCCATTTAACAGGCCCCTCTCGTAAGCACTGAGCTCCCATTTCTGTAGGGAGCCTAGTTTACGGTGGAGATGACAACCGGGCAGATAGTCTGTTTTCTATGTTGGCGTTTGCTCTACATTTAATTGACGCCGCGGCGCATTGACATCTCCTCTCCTCTACTCCTTGAGGAGGAAGGAGGATGTGGCAAATTCGGCACCCTTAACCATTATACCTGTAAGTGATTGCGGGAGGGCCATTACTCTGCCGACCGCCAAGTCATATTAGAATTGTTTCAATAATTGTTAATATTTATTTTGGTTATAGATGCACTAATTACATGGCCTTCTGACTGATTCTTAAACACTAGAGCACAACGTATTTGCTCGTAGGCAGGCATTTCACCTGTTCTGACACAATCTACACTGTATCTTTTATGTGTCCCTTGCCTTAGGATTGTGTAATTATTCTTTACAATTTCATGCTGATGTAAATTTGCTTCCGCTGGGGTAGCTGTCCTGCACCTGTTGTAAGTACATCACACTTGTGAAGTGTAGTGCAAGCCAATACTCCCCCACTAACATGCTGCTTCATTGTTTCTTTAAGGTATGGACATGAAGCCTGCTCATGTAAGTAATAGTCCCCATCAGGGCAGGACTGGGAACCACAACCGGCTCTGGCAAAGTGCTCGGCCGGCCCCCCTCCCCACTCGGGGGTGTTGGAGGTGCCGCCGAGCTCTTTGCCTGGGCCAATTTTCGGTGAGTTTGAAACAGGGACGATTTTGCAGCTAAGCTGCAAAAACGGCCCTGTGACAAAAACGGCCCCCAGGGGCCCAAAACCGTCCCCCACCCGTGCGGCGCACCGGGGGATTGCCCCGTGCGGCGCACCGGGGGATTGCCCGGTGCCCGCTATGGCCAGTCCAGCCCTGGTCCCCATGCGCCTAAAAAGCTTTAGGCATCACAATAATACCAACAGCTTATGGCAAACTCTTTTTGCCGTTTAGCGTTCATGCTCCTGCCAGTCCTGGCGATGGCCCCGTAATTTCTTCAGAGCCGAAACGGCGTCGATATAAGAAATTTGGAACCAACTTTGATTAAATCTGAGTGGCAATTGTTGAAACATTTTGAGCACAATGTCACTTTGAAAAATCTAGGAGGCATATTCTCAAGAACGTGTGATAACCATCGCAAAAGTAACTTAACACAACTTCCAACATCGCAGTCTATCGCGTGAAAATTACACTGTGTTAACGAAGCATTCTCAACACGGCGGCAACATGCGATAGTTTCCAGATAATGCATCAACTGGCTGCGTCAAAATTAACGCCACGCCGCAAAAATGCAAAACGGGAACACAAAAAAAGCTGCGATGAGGCCAAACGCTATTCAAAAATCTGCGAAAACTAGCGATAGGCCTGCAATTTACACGCGCCAGGTGGGAAAAATCACCAATAAAGTAAAAAAAACTGACAAACAAATGCCAAACAACAGAGAAGCACAATGGATGTTGCCGGAACAAGTACGGAGGAGAACCAGAACCCCACAAGCCCCCCGGAGGACCTGCCTGGGACCTCGGGGTCAGGAAAGGTCAACGAGAAGAAGAGTAGGAAGAAGCGCATCAGTCCGCAGGAAAACAGGATCCTGATAACGGAGGTGGTAGAACACAAACAACTGTTTGTCACCTCCACTGTGTCATTGGCAACCAAAAATGGCCTATGGCAGTCCATCGTGGACAAGGTGAATGCAGTGGGAGTGCTGAAGAGGACAATGGAAGAGGTCAAGAGGTGATGGAATTACATCAAGCGCAAAACCAAGCTGAAACTCACCAACAACCGGAAGGCAGCAATGCAGACTGGAAGTAGGAGTCCTGCGCCACAGGAGGAGCTGGAGGATATGGAGGAAATAGTGTCCACAGTCATTAGTGGGTAGACGGTGGCTGGAGTCGGGGGACCGGACACTGCTCAACATGACCAGACGCAACAGCAGCAGGGTGAGTAACGACCAGGGACTGGTGGGACAGGGGGATATGGGCACAATAGCACACATGCACAATTGAGCTGAAAACATCTACAGACAAACCATGCCCCAGACCCCAAATCCCACCAAGAGACCAATGTACCCAAGTATGCAACATCTCAGCACTGTATAAGCACTGAAGTCAAACGCACATTAAAGGAAAGGGATAAGGGGCAGAAAAATCAGAGCAGCAGGTGCCACTCCCCCAAAATGCAGCACAAACATATAACATGCAGAGCACATCAACACTGACAACAATGTAACACAAACTGCAACATGTTCTCAACAGAACACAGGACACAACTGATGCCGACTGGGTGTAGACACTGTCCAATCACAATTGCCATTGCAGGGAAATGTGAGTTGATAATGTACAAGTACGAACACACACACGTCTATTGTCGAAATGTCCAATGTCCTCCATCAAATAGGCAGCTCCTCCCAAACAGCCACGATGTACACAGTCATGCAGTCTGTATGTAAACATGTACAATGCGACAACATACATGTGAACACATTGTTAAACTGCATCTCCCCTTCACATTGCAGAGGGAGAATCAACACCTCCTGCAGAGCAACCCAAACCTCTCTTCTCTGATGAAGAAGAGGACCACCACATCTTCGACTCCGACGCCCTCCAAGAGTTCATTGACAGCCCCTGCAGCCCACCTTCAGGAGCAGGGTAGCCCAGATGCAATGAGGATACCCCACGCCCTGCACAGACCACACAGCAGGCAGCATCTTCCACCACGGCTGCCTCCCAGGGCCCCCACGAAGAACAATTGCAAAATAGTGGCTGAGTTAGTTTTGCGCGACACCAACTTTCCTCAGTACTTTTTCAAATTCAGTGGCTCAAGGGAAGAAGGGAAAAACGTCCACTAACGTCCCCAAAAATTCTCTATAAAACAAAGAATGCAACAGAATAGATGTTGTCCCCGAGCACAAATCAACAATTGACAGTAATTTCAGAGAAAAAAGAAGAACCAAATTAAAGTCTCTCTTTCACAGTTCTTTAACAGTTCTTTTTATTTTTTATTTTTTTTCTCTCTTTCTGCAACTTGTTAGAAGATCACCATTACATTTTTCATAATTCATACAGTTCACATAGAGTGTAGCCAATAAACAGAAACAATGCCAACACGTGTTTCGTCACGGGAACAATCACCCAATGACTTCTTCAGGGCTACAATAAAAGATAAGAAACAAGAAATATATACAATTTCCTTAAATTCAATGTTAGTAACCAACACCTCTAGTGATAGAAAAGACACCTATTTCCACCACGTCTTTAAACAAACAAGAAGACATAGACAGGATGAGAAAGTGCAAAGGAGAAAGCAATCACTCAAATCACCGACCAATAACCAAGTGAATACTAAAGGGTAAAGAGGGATTATTAAACAATGACACTTATATTACACCTTTACCGCATATTATGTGGGCTGAGAGTAAGGAATAAGCCAGCTACTGGTTGTAAATATCTAAAACATATTGCCATCAATGATATTAAAAATGAGAAACCTAATTCCATGATATTATATTGGGAGCTTCCAAACATTTCATTATCCGCAGAAGCTAAACCCAAAGGACATCGCTTTCTTCAATATTAATAGAATCACTCAGCAATAGAAAGGATTCTTTCACAGATACATCAGTGTCATTCTGGGTTGTTATCAATTACTCATGTAGTACTAAACCACGAGTTAATAAAGATTCAAAATATATCCAGAAACAATCTGTGAAATTCAAGTATTGCACAACTCATAATACCTACTTAAGTTCAATTATTCGGTATATGTGGTACTTTATATCCTTCTGCAATAGCACAATCACTAAAAAAGAGAAATAGGTCAGCATCATAAGTGTCTCACCGCTAAAGTTCATCCTTATTTAAACAACAATCCTTTATAAGCTAACTAAGCTAAAAAGGAAGATTCAATCATACTCCTTCATTAGGTTACCTCAATTAGACTCCACAGATCAAGGTTTTCACAAGGAAAATTAAAATTATGTCTGCAAAAAGAGAAAAGTATTTGGAGGTTGTGAGTATATATATATATATATATATATATATATATATATATATATATATATATATATATATATATATATATATATGCAAGCTCCAAAGTGTGTCCATCAGTTTGGCTTCGCACTCGACCAACAGCAGCAGAGAGTAGGACTCTCTTTCCGGTACAGGCGGTTGCCGCTTGAATCACTCCGTGCAGGTGTGCCTGACGCGTTTCGAAAGCTCCTCAGCTTTCTCTTCAGAGGCTTTCACGGAGATTCACGCTCCCAATTTCAACAATGCACGCCCTCCAATATGATGACGATGTTGGCTGAGCATTGTGGGAGCGGTAGTTCTTATGGATGCGGATATTGACTCAGGCAGGGGGATCCGTCTTAAATCCCTGCTGTTACCCCACATATTCGATGAGGTGTCTCCTCTTCGAGTGGTCCCCTTCTTTCGGGGAGGTGCAAAGCCCCGCGGCAGGACGGCCGCGTT
Organism: Lissotriton vulgaris; assembly: GCF_964263255.1. NCBI lineage: Eukaryota > Metazoa > Chordata > Amphibia > Caudata > Salamandridae > Lissotriton > Lissotriton vulgaris. The sequence goes on along the minus strand of NW_028244835.1, from coordinate 30,369 downwards.
ATATGCAAGCTCCAAAGTGTGTCCATCAGTTTGGCTTCGCACTCGACCAACAGCAGCAGAGAGTAGGACTCTCTTTCCGGTACAGGCGGTTGCCGCTTGAATCACTCCGTGCAGGTGTGCCTGACGCGTTTCGAAAGCTCCTCAGCTTTCTCTTCAGAGGCTTTCACGGAGATTCACGCTCCCAATTTCACCAATGCACGCCCTCCAATATGATGACGATGTTGGCTGAGCATTGTGGGAGCGGTAGTTCTTATGGATGCGGATATTGACTCAGGCAGGGGGATCCGTCTTAAATCCCTGCTGTTACCCCACATATTCGATGAGGTGTCTCCTCTTCGAGTGGTCCCCTTCTTTCGGGGAGGTGCAAAGCCCCGCGGCAGGACGGCCGCGTTATATGCAAGCTCCAAAGTGTGTCCATCAGTTTGGCTTCGCACTCGACCAACAGCAGCAGAGAGTAGGACTCTCTTTCCGGTACAGGCGGTTGCCGCTTGAATCACTCCGTGCAGGTGTGCCTGACGCGTTTCGAAAGCTCCTCAGCTTTCTCTTCAGAGGCTTTCACGGAGATTCACGCTCCCAATTTCAACAATGCACACCCTCCAATATGATGACGATGTTGGCTGAGCATTGTGGGAGCGGTAGTTCTTATGGATGCGGATATTGACTCAGGCAGGGGGATCCGTCTTAAATCCCTGCTGTTACCCCACATATTCGATGAGGTCTCTCCTCTTCGAGTGGTCCCCTTCTTTCGGGGAGGTGCAAAGCCCCGCGGCAGGACGGCCGCGTTATATGCAAGCTCCAAAGTGTGTCCATCAGTTTGGCTTCGCACTCGACCAACAGCAGCAGAGAGTAGGACTCTCTTTCCGGTACAGGCGGTTGCCGCTTGAATCACTCCGTGCAGGTGTGCCTGACGCGTTTCGAAAGCTCCTCAGCTTTCTCTTCAGAGGCTTTCACGGAGATTCACGCTCCCAATTTCAACAATGCACACCCTCCAATATGATGACGATGTTGGCTGAGCATTGTGGGAGCGGTAGTTCTTATGGATGCGGATATTGACTCAGGCAGGGGGATCCGTCTTAAATCCCTGCTGTTACCCCACATATTCGATGAGGTCTCTCCTCTTCGAGTGGTCCCCTTCTTTCGGGGAGGTGCAAAGCCCCGCGGCAGGACGGCCGCGTTATATGCAAGCTCCAAAGTGTGTCCATCAGTTTGGCTTCGCACTCGACCAACAGCAGCAGAGAGTAGGACTCTCTTTCCGGTACAGGCGGTTGCCGCTTGAATCACTCCGTGCAGGTGTGCCTGACACGTTTCGAAAGCTCCTCAGCTTTCTCTTCAGAGGCTTTCACGGAGATTCACGCTCCCAATTTCAACAATGCACGCCCTCCAATATGATGACGATGTTGGCTGAGCATTGTGGGAGCGGTAGTTCTTATGGATGCGGATATTGACTCAGGCAGGGGGATCCGTCTTAAATCCCTGCTGTTACCCCACATATTCGATGAGGTGTCTCCTCTTCGAGTGGTCCCCTTCTTTCGGGGAGGTGCAAAGCCCCGCGGCAGGACGGCCGCGTTATATGCAAGCTCCAAAGTGTGTCCATCAGTTTGGCTTCGCACTCGACCAACAGCAGCAGAGAGTAGGACTCTCTTTCCGGTACAGGCGGTTGCCGCTTGAATCACTCCGTGCAGGTGTGCCTGACGCGTTTCGAAAGCTCCTCAGCTTTCTCTTCAGAGGCTTTCACGGAGATTCACGCTCCCAATTTCAACAATGCACGCCCTCCAATATGATGACGATGTTGGCTGAGCATTGTGGGAGCGGTAGTTCTTATGGATGCGGATATTGACTCAGGCAGGGGGATCCGTCTTAAATCCCTGCTGTTACCCCACATATTCGATGACGTGTCTCCTCTTCGAGTGGTCCCCTTCTTTCGGGGAGGTGCAAAGCCCCGCGGCAGGACGGCCGCGTTATATGCAAGCTCCAAAGCTGAGGAGCTTTCGAAACGCGTCAGGCACACCTGCACGTAGTGATTCAAGCGGCGAAGCCAAACTGATGGACACACTTTGGAGCTTGCATATATATATATATATATATATACACAAATCCAATCTTGTTTGTGTCCGTTACTGCGGTGTTGTCGGCAAGGAGGAAAAGCACTGCTTTTGGCGTAATATATATATATATATATATATATATATATATATATATATATATATATAAAAAATTATACATTTGTTGGCATAGGCAATGTCACTAAGAAACACACCCACACTTTATCAATGCCCCAACATATAAAAAGTGAAAGAGAAAAAATATTCGCACCCTAAATACGATATCGATAATATAATACAACCCGAGTCGGTTCAAACCTTAATAATTTAAAAACATTATGGAAGGCACACAATATTACATAACAATACCCTTCTGGACAGATTCCTAGGTCATCATGTATCACAGTAATCAGCAAAGGTTGAATAATAGTCATAGTTCAGATCAAAATACCGCAAAGTATTTCGGTAACAGTTCTCTCCTGCACTATACTTATTATACCTCTAAATGAGCCTCGTTTGTAATTATCTAGTCTATATTACAAGAAACAATCAAAGGCACATTTCTCTAGAGGCAAGTGTCAGTTTTAAGGTTATCTACGCGATTTCGTTTTGGGCAATACAAACAGTCCGTCCATAGTGCCCGTTTCGTATATCAACCCTCCTTTTATATCGCATATATCCAAACATGAAACACTATTCTCACACTTACCCGGGAGAGTACTCCCATCATCTTCACTTCTGGTTCCGAGATTGTAATCACCCGGGCCGCCATAACCCGGCGTTTAAATACACGAAGACGCAATCGTCTAACATTTCTGATCAAAATAGAAAAGGGACATAGATCCAATGTCCCGTCTTTCTAGAGGCGCCATATTGGACTAGTCAAATACTCCTGATACTAATGAAATCACATTAAATGCACCAGAAATTATCCCAAGACTCAGGCGCATGTAAACTTACAAGTAAAGTCCACCAGAGAGGGTCGTAAAAACCAACATGTGTCGAACTTGCCGAATTCAAATATTTAAAAGTATTACAATCTTATTATTACAAGTTACTAAATAAAATTATGCACAAATTCGTAAAGGGGCATCAAGGTTTCTGAATCCTTAAAGTTACAGTAGACAGCGAGCTAATTCACGCTAATTCAGAGAGCTAATTATGCACAAATTCGTAAAGGGGCATCAAGGTTTCTGAATCCTTAAAGTTACAGTAGACAGCGAGCTAATTCACGTAAACAGCAGACTAATACGCGTAGCTTCAGTCATATTTATGACAAGCTGCATCCGTAAGTTCCTTTGTATAATAACGAAAAAGGTTAGGAGCCATCTGAGATAATATAATAGACAAAAGGACATAAAGAAAGAAAGTGCAAAAGAAATAGAAAGCCAAGAAGAGAGAAGACATCATAATCAGAGTGACCCCCAAAGGAGTAAAGATAAGCAGCATGCACAGTAACACCCGAATATGTGAATCAAAGCTTCAATTCACAGTTTTTAAGTATTGTTCAAAGCATCAAAGGGTATGGTTATTCATAATAAAAGAATACATGGGATACATAGAGCTAATTTGATTATTAAAGAAAGTAGTGTAGTTCTTGATCAACATTAATTCCACATTCCACAGCCGAAGTTTAAGAATCCATCTTGCTTCACATTGCCTAAGGTTATGTTCCTTATCTCCGCCCCTTGGGTCATTAAATATGGCTTCTATTCCATGAAACTGAAACCCCAGACTCTTTTGTTGTTCAGCACATGTTGCTGCATGACAGCCTATTGGGTATCTTTTGTCCATATTTTTAAGGGCACGGAAATGTTCTATCATTCTTTCTTTTGGTGGGCAGATAGTACTTCCCACATAAATTTTCTTACACCTACAGGCAATAACATAACATAACTGCATCTCCCCTTCACATTGCAGAGGGAGCATCAACACCTCCTGCAGAGCAACCCGAACCTCTCTTCTCTGATAACGAAGAGGACCACCACATCTTCAACTCTGATGCCCTCCAAGAGTTCATTGACAGCCCCTGCAGCCCACCTTCAGGAGCAGGGTAGCCCAGCTGCAACGAGGATACCCCACCCCCTGCACAGACCACACAGCAGGCAGCATCTACCACCACGGCTGCCTCCCAGGGCCCCCATGAAGAACACATGGCCTTCCAACGTCTTGTGTTGGGATGCCAGGAGCAGGTGGCTGAACCGGTGTCGGTGGGCTTTGACCGCATGGTAGATACACTAGATGCCATACGTGGGTCTCTAAGTCCAATCAGGAACCACTCACGGTCCCTAATGGACACCCACAGTCCGTTCCATGCTCTCCAACGGACCATGGCTGACATCGCTGGAGCCCTGACTCAGAGACGAGAACAACTGTCCAGTCAGAGTGGCTCTAGCGATGTCACCCAGGAGTTGGTAAACATGCAGAGGTTAATAGAGGCCATGGAGCGTGCCAATCCGGAAAGAGCGGCTGCCCCGGCTGCACACCAGCGAGTGGTAGCTGGGTTTCTCAATGACCTCAAAACCATCCTCATGGCATTGCTACCACCAGGCTTGGCGCTGATGCATGCTGCTGCTACACAGTGCTGGAGAAAGGCCAGCACCACCCACACATGAGGCACATGGAACAGCAGAGTACGAAGATGCGGATGAAAGCGCCTTGATGGTAAGAAGGACGCAGCAGCATTCATTTCCCCTTGGTTTTGCCCTCTGCATCATCACCTTCCACTGTCCACCAATGCACCATGACAACCCACTAGTAGCTGTTACCATAGAAGGCTCAAGTAATAATGCTTTCTGGTTTCAAGAAGTTTTACTCAGAAGACTTATATAAGTCCTTCTTTCAACTCAGTGGCGATTGTTAACACTCCCTGGTGAGGACAGAATAAATCTTGTCTTGATAAAGGTGGTAACCAATAAGAGAACCCACCGAAACGCGTCAACACTACTTACGGTACAATTCAAGTCTCCATAACCAGATTTGATATGCCGATGTCGTAGCAGTACAACACTGGTTGTTAAACCACGGAGCAAGAATGTACAAGTTGTAACCAACAATTTTTATGTTGTACCCATCTTTGTCTGTTCTCGATAGTGCGGGTCATTATTGAGTGAATTGTTTTATTGTGTTTTATTCTTAGGGATTTAGATTAGTTTGCCCTATTGTGTGTTTTAATTTATTCAAAATAAATGAATTTTTAACTTTCATATGTTTCTGTTGTATGTAACTGTGACACTGTAAGGTTTAGCTTTCTAAACCTCCACTTAGCTTTGTCTCAAGGGAATCCTCTTCTTCCTTGGACCGCAGTGTAGGCCTGAGCCAGTGGACAGCAGGGGCCTACCGCCACGTGGCGTCGCCTCCTGAATCACAGAGTTAGTGGCACCTATGAGGCTGAGCGGGTGTGCAGCCTGCGATGGTACCGGGTGCACTGGTATATCCTCTGCCATGGCAAAATCAGGACCCTGAATCAAAAGTGAGACCTGGTGGCCTGCGGAGCGGGGCTACATGATGTGGAGGGTGCCATGTCCGCGATCCCCGGGCTTGTGGCTTGCAGCGGCACCTGGTGGGCCCTCTTTTCTACACGCAGGTGGCGGAAGGTGAGCAGTGAGGCCTGGGTGGGCAGGGGAGGGCATGCAGCGCTGGGCAGCGGGAGAGGCTGGGGTGCAGCTGCCTGGGTGCGAAGGGGTAGGTATGCACCGCTGGGCAGCAGGAGGGGCTGGGGTACAGCTGCCTGGGTGCGCTGGGGCAGGTATGCACCGCTGGGCAGCAGGAGTGGCTGGGATGCAGCTGCCTGGGTGAGCAGAATCATAAGGCGATGATGGCGTGTGCAATTGCATGTACTGTGCCATTCATGTAGCTGGACTCTGTTTCAGATGATGGGTCTGTTTCAGATGTGGGACCTGGTGAACTGCACTAGATACCAGCACGTGGTTGGAGACACACCGGTGGCAGCAGGTGAGCAGTGTGGCCTGGGTACGCAGTGTCCGCACTCTCTCCCTGTCCGTCTCTTCTGTTATCTGTGTGTCTCTCCCCCTCTCTGTCTGTCTATCTCTCTCTCCCCCTCTCTGTCCGTCTATCTCTCTCTCCCCCTCTCTGTCTGTCTATCTCACTCTCCCCCTCTCTGTCCGTCCTTCTCTTGCGCCCTCTCTTTCTCTATCTCTGTATCTCCCTCTCTCCTTTGCTCTCTCTCTGTCCTTTGATGTGCGCAAGACACATTTTCTCATCATGATTTTTGTCTTGCAGGCTGTGACCTACGGATTGTCCCGAGGGGAGCCGGCAAGTGTCTTCAATTCTGTGTTTGAATACATTTTCATTTGTTGTTTCCAAGGTGAATGTGTGATGCTCATTTTTGTGACGACACATGCATGTCACCAGATGTGATTGTGCGACATCAAGCAGATTATTTGGTACATGATTCAGTGTAGTTGATGTGACATGTCTTTGGCTAGGGGGGTTCGGGCAGGGTGGATCCTGGGGGTGGTGGTAGTGGGTGTTGTGGTCCTGTTGGGGCTCCTAGCTGCATGATCAGTGGCTCCATTGCATCTGTTGCCCTTCAGGTGTGGCTCTGGGCTGTGCTCCCTTTTGTGGTGCTGGCTGTGGTCCGACTTTACACCAGGTCAGAGCAGGTGTTAGTTTCCTGCTGCTAATGCACCTTATTGCATGCTTTGTGGTCGTATATCCGATCTGGCTGGTCGTTGAGAATGTTGCGGAGTGGTGTTGTCACGGCTTTTGGCACAGGAACGCCTACTCTGCATCTCATTAGTGACTTGCTGGGGTCATCTGTGGCGATGTTTTTTGCGGCTGCTATCATAGGTAGACAGGTACTACGGGCTGTTAGCACCAGCTTGTGAATGGGGTGATACATTTTTGGCTGCAATAAAGTGCTGTTAACTCAGCGATAAGTCCTTGAGAATATGCCCCTAAGTTACTAGTCCTGAAGGTGGCTTTTTAAACCTCTTACACCTGTATGTACTCACTTTTTTTTGCACACACTGTGAGCATGTTGAAAGCCGTGATTTTTGGAGGGTAGTGAACACTCTTTTTTGTCAAGACATTAACTAACTCCCTAGACCCTGGGTCATGTGTACATGTGAATAACTAGGTTTCCCGCTTCTTGAACATTTATGCCATTAATCCATTATGTTATTTTTCTGATCCAGTTCATTTGTCTGATGTGCCACCTTGGATATGTTTGACTGGTGAAGAAGGTATTGAGACTATAACTAAGAACTGAAATAAGAAGGCACAGGGCTCAGATGGAGTCCTTATTTACGTTACAAGCACAATCGAGGCCTATGGACCTCCTTTTTTTTATTTATTTATTTTTATTAGATTTTATCAAGCGCGTAGTCACCCGTAAGTATCCCAGCGCTAAGATACACACTTCTGAGGGTCACTGGGGCGAAGGGGGAAGTTAGATCAGGGTAAAAAGTTGCGTTTTCAGCCGCTTCCTGAATCGGAGATAGTCAGGTTCCGTCCTAAGGTCACGAGGTAGTGAATTCCAAAGGCGGGCAGTGTTAACAGAAAAGCTCCGTCCACCCGTGCGCACCTTCCTAAATCTGGGGATGGTGATAAGGTATTCCTGATCGGATCGGAGGGATCTTGGGGCTTTATAGGGCCTGATGAATTTTCTTAAAACAGGGGGGCCTTTGTTTTGTAGAAGTCTGTGAGACAGACAGAGAGCCTTGAACTTCACTCGCTCTCTCACTGGAAGCCAGTGGAGGAGTTTCAGGGCTGGTTTGGCCGAATCTCTGGCCGGGGTATTGGTAAGGATCCAAGCCGCGGCATTCTGGATCCTTTGTAATTTGTTAAGGGTTGCCTCGGGAGCGCCTAGGTAGATGGTGTTGCTGTAATCCAGCCTTGATAAAATAAGGCCTTGGATTAACAGTTTCTGGGAGGCAGGCGGCAGTAGGGGCAGAATCTTCCTGATCGATTTGAGGAGCCCAAAGCAAGTCCCCGCGATTTTTTTGGCTTGCGTCTTGAACAACAGATCTTTTTCAAGCCAAATTCCCAGGCTTTTGATCTCAGACTTAGGATCAGGGGGTTCACCCAAACAGGGGGGCCAAATTTTCTGCGAAAGGGAAAGCCCCTTCTGGCCAAGGAGGAGAATATCTGTCTTTGAGCCATTAAGTTTCAAAGACGAGCTATTCGTCCATCCTTGTATTTCTGCCAGACAGTTGTATAGATCCGATGGTGCTTGGTTTGGGTGAGATAAGGACATCACTAATTGAGTATCATCAGCATAGCTGATGATACTCACTCCGAACGGGTTGACAACCTCCTCCAATGGGGACATGTAGACATTGAATAATGTCGGGCTCAGGGATGAACCCTGAGGCAACCGCATTGGAGGGGGGTTTCGGGGGACCGGGTGTCATTCTCCCAGACCTGAAAGGAGCGCTGACCAAGGAAGGAAGGAAGCCAGGTCAGCGCAGTGCCCTCCACACCGATGTTCTTAAGTTGATGGATTTAATAGCTATCACTGTAAAGTCAGCTGTGAAAACAAAGCCCTGCCCCTCAAGGTAACAATCACTAATCATCACAGTATTTTATTAAGAGTACCAAAAGCGATCCTGGCTATTATTAAAGGTGAGCGATGAATTCTGCTCTGCTGGCAGAGTTTGCTGAGCGTTGGTCAAGCATAAGACGGAGTTCCAGCCATACCCTGCCAATTGCCGTCTGATTGAGTTTTTTCACACGTACAGATTATCAGGGGTAAGTGGTGACCCAGAATTGGAGTCCTCAGCACGATTTTCAGTCACTAGAAGGGACAGCAGTGACCGTTCGCGGTGAAAATGCTGCTCGACTAGAAAATCTACTCGAGCAGCAGGAAAGAAGCTGCGCCCCCTAGTGCACGGCGTGGTGTTGTTTGTACTTGTTTTGCAGCTCAGAACAAGCTTCTCATGCTAAAAATCATCATGAGCAGAACGATGTGCCGATTTCCACTGATTGGCAGAACTCTGCGGACTCTCGCATAGTTTTCATGTAACTCTGTGGAATTCCGTGGAGTGAAGCTCTGTGAGTTCCGCCCACCCCTAGCTATTATAAACCTATCTCATTCATGGATACCATAATCAAGATACCAGAATAGACTCTCATAATCAACTCACAACTTGGTCCAATGTTACCAGGATTATTTCTGACCTTTAGGGTAGATTCAGAGTTTGCCTGGACACAGTCAAGCAATGTCTGAGCTTAAACCTTATTATTAACAAATACACAGTTGCAAGATCGAGGTCTGTACACATTAAGTCTCATTACGGTAGTGGTCGGACTGCACACCGACAGGCTGCTGGTAGCAGTCTGACCGCCAACAGCCCATCTGTCCAAACTCTGCATTTCAATGCTGGCGGTCGGACCCTATTTGGTCAGACGAAAGGTCGCCGCCTACTTCAGGATCAGAGATCCTGACAATGGCGGCGGGAAAAAGGGCCTGTACAATGTGGGCTGAGCCACGCGTGCTGTTTTTCTGGAACTTTGAGTATGTAGAAAAGCGTGTTCCTCTGTCCTTAGTTCAAATGCATTTGAGCATGTGAGGAGGCAGAATAAGACAGAAGAGTGATAAGCGCATTAAAGTGACAGCAACATGGGAAGTGGAAGGAAGTACACTAGGGCGAAAATAACAGAGCACAACAGGGGTGGGTGAGAAGTACACAAGAGAAAAATTCAGAGTGCTGAGTTGGGCATTTGGGGGCAGCACATGAGGTAGAGAAGGCGAGAGCTGGGAAACACATGCACTGTCATGGAATGCTTAGGCAAAAGAAAAGCATTCAGTAAAAGTGAGTTGTGGTAGTATTAAAGCCAGCCAAACAGAGAGATGGGAAATAAGCTATGCTCCAGGACAGGGACAAACATAAGATGGACAAGCAGGGGCCAGGAAAACTATTGAATGAGATGTAAGCAAATGAGAGTGACAATATAGCCAACCAATGATAAACAATGGGCAGGCTATCATTTCTTGGTAAGTTTGCTCTCTGGTAGATTTGATCTAAAAAAGATGTCCTAAAATATGATGATTTCTCTTGAGTAGTCTGGGCTGATGTGATCCTCTTTCCTTTCCAGATGTCTTATGGGACTATATTTAATACATGCATAATCTTTCAGGAGTGTTGCTGGCAGAGAATTTGGGAGACCATCTCTTCAGAGAGCTTCATATCGTTTCAGGGCGTGAATGGTATTATTCTGCAATTCCTGTGCAAACGCAGCCTGGGCACTATACGGAATCCATGCTTCTAGAAATTCCTCACATTAGTCTACCTCATCCTATCACTCCAGCGCAGCACAAATGTTCAGAAGGACACTGTAATTATAATTTGGAAGTGCATCAGGTTCTCTCTCAAGTATGTACCCCCCTTTTCTCATTGTTCTGAAAGCTGCTCACAATTAGTTGTCATTATCCTCTGATTTACTGAAATGGCCCTCAGTTGCGCCTGCTCTGCTCCTATTACCAGTATGTCTTGCCTCAGACTTCAGAGCAGATCCAGTTTATGGTTTGCCTTGGTAGTTTGCATGACTTTGCATTAGATCTTGCACCTAGGGCAGGTAATTCAGGACAATTTCCATCTTTTTTGAGTTTTCACTTTTTCATTTTGAGAGAGAAAATGATTTATGAATCTCTATTTGCGGATCACTCTGCTTTTATTCACTTGTAACTTGCTAATAGAAACAGAGGCTCAACAGAACTGCTCTATAATGCATCAAGATTCCTTTAACTGAGATCCACTGAATAGGACTGGTTCAAAGCTCTGGTGGTAAAGAAAGTCAAGATACATGCGAGCAAATATCAAGAGCTAAAAGCATCCATCGGCTACAGAACGAATACCTTCTGAGTTGTCTACCACAGAGAACAGTTCAGAATACCTTTTGAGTCATTCCATATATCTTCTGTTTAGATGTCTTCATTTCAGTTATATTCAACCCATTATGACTGAACTCAATCTAATTTAAGTGTGGAGTGAGGAATTTTCTTCCAAAATAGAGGAGCAGCTGGATATAACCACTAAAAAAGCAGCCAGGTCAAACTGTTGACAAGTGTTCGAAATGATCATCTTTTGCATAGTTTTCCCCCAGATGTTTGCCTTGACTGTTTATTGGCCATAGAACTTGGTCCGCATTTTCTCCCTGCTAATCAGTGGTCAAGTGCATAAGCCCAGCCTTTAAATATGATGAACTTTGCAGACACCTGACTGGCATATCCAACTTACCTTTAAGTCCCTTGTATATAGTACAAAGTGTACCCAGGACCTGTATGTTAAATGTTCACCAGTGGGCTGCAGCATACATTATGCCACCCACTGCAGTGACGCAACAAACCCGACCCCCTGCCAAACTTTGTAGCTTGGAGAGAAGTTTTTAAACTGCCAAATGTATCTGTCAAAATTAATTCTGCAGACAGGCCTAACACATTCCTATTAATACTAATAGGTCACCCTTAAGGCAGGCCTTAGTGTCCACAAAGGGTGCATGGTATATAAACTTAGAGCATGTAAATGTTTATTGTTCCACATGTCCATACAGTGGGCAGCCCCTCAAAGTGATTTTCATTGCAGCAGGGGTAGTTGTCCCATAAGAAAGCACTGGGATGCATTGTATAATATTAATACTGTATCTCTGGCTTGGAGTAGCTAGAAAAGTAATTTAACAACAAGTTTTAATAGTTATTAAAATCCAATTCAAAGGTGCAGCTGGATGTTTTCTAGATATTACAGGTATAGAGCTTTTAGAAATTTACCTTTGATGTGCCTGAGGTACCTGGTAGCTAAATCTGAATTTTTTTCTCCAACTTCTGCTAGCCAGTAAGTAGCATTTCAATAGGCATGAATACGGTGTAAACTCGCTCCAAGGCCAGGGACGAAAGGGCTTGGGTGTGAGGAGGTGTTGTTGTGCCCTTGACAGGATGGCATGTGGGCTGGCCCAAAGGACTTGATTAACTTCAAAGAGGCCTACTCTGTCAGAGGTAGATGTAGCTAACATCCATGGCTAGATAGAATCCCCCAGCCTCACTGACCTCTATTAAAGTGGGCCTCGTTGACATCACAGTGTCACAACCTGTTGCAGTGTCAACAACTGCATGGCAGGTCTACTGGGGATTTCTGTAGGGAGGTGCCCCTTTTTGCATGGTTACCCCCTAACTGTTTGCCTGATATCTGACGCTAACTTGACTGAGTGTGTGCTGGGACCATGCTAACCAGGCCCCGTCACCTGTGTTCTTTAACAAACCTGTACCATTGCTCCCACAATTGGCACACCTCTGGCCCACATCCAAGTCTCTTGTAAAAGGTACCAGTGGTACCAACGACATTGTGACCAGAGAGGGTCTCTTAGGGCTGTAGCATGTATTGTGCCACCCTAAAGGACCCCACACCAAACACATATGCACTGCCATTGCATGTGTTGTGGTGTAGCTAGTCAAGAGTTGACATGGCACACATTAATTGATGCCATGCCTACCCACCACTGCCCGTGGCTGAGGTAAGTCACCCCTAAGGCAGGGTGCACAATATCAATGGTGAGGACATAGCTGCATGATCAGCATGCGCCTACAGTATCTGAGTCCATTCCTGGACACTGTAAGTGCAGTGAAGCCATCTTGAATACATGGGCTGGGAGTTTGTCAACACGAACTCCACCACTTCATGATGGCTTTACTGAAGACTGGGAAGTTTGGTATCAAACTTCTCAGCATAATAATAAAACATGGATGCCAGTGTTGGATTTATTATAAAATGCACTCAGAGGGCATCTTAGAGATGCCACTTAAAAAACGACCAGCTTCTAGTGTATCAGCTGACTTGTTTCTGCTAGCCAGTCAGCACCAGACAGGTTTCTGACCTCATGGGGTGACAGCCCTTGTGCTCTCGGAGGTCAGAAAAAAAGCCTCCATCTTGTAGGAACAGCAATACTTGGTAGTAAGCCTCAAAAGCTGTCACCTTGTGTTATGTTGATTTGGGCAGCTCCAACTAGTGGAGATGCCCACCCCCCTGTCCTATCCTACTTTTTGGTGGCAGGACAGACGGTAAAATAAGTAAGCAGAGTAGGAGTGTCCACCCTGGCTTGGCACACCCTTAGGGTGGCCAGGCGCGGAGGTGAAGCCCTCTCTTTAGAATTCTCCATCTTGATTTGGAGAATTAGGACCTATAGGAATAGGGATGTGCACTTCTCTTCAACTGGAGGTGGCACTTAAAGGGTGTAGTCACCCTAGTGGACAGTAGCCATTGGCTACTTCTGTCCAACCTCACTAACGCCCTTAAATACTATTTAAAGGCTCCCCTGAATGATTTAAAGACTTATGAAGAAGAAGGACCGAAGAGCCGTGCAGCAGTAGAGAAGAAGACGACAACTGACTGGGCCCCTGTCCTACCGGCCTGTCTACTTCTCCAGCGACTCTGCTCTAAAACAGCTACATGTCCCATGGCCAGCATCTCACCAGCAACTCCAGAGACCTGAGCTGCCTTCAATAAAGACTCTGACTCCAGTGGACACCGGATTTGTCCAGCAAAAGTAATCTTCAACAAGGACTCCAGTGCCTCCTGAAACCACGAATCCTCACCACTCTGCACCTGTCGCCCCCTCTGGTCGAGTCCAGGTGGACCAATGATCCAGTGACATCTCCCCAGTGATCCTAGCCTGGGATCCAGCGTTGGACTACCTCTCCTGAGCTTCCACATGGTGTCTGCACCCTCACCTTGAATAGTCCCCCTTACCACAAGCGGATCCGGTTGAAAAAAAAATGCCGAAACACACCCACAGGCCTTGGGGGGCCAGACCAACAGTGTCTGGCTGTCCAGCAACTACCCAACTTACCTCTCCAGTGATTGGTTCTCTTCAGCCAGTCTTCTGGTCCGAGCCTGCAGCCTTTTTCCTCAACCAGAGATCCTCCTAGACTTACACTGGGAGTCCGACGCCTGTTTGCATCCTGTACCTAGCCGCCTGTGTGCCGCTGGAGTTGAGCCCTTGTTGCCAACTTATGGCCTCCTTTCTGTTGTTCTTTGAACTCAAGGCCCTTGCCCTGAAATTGCGGGTCCTTACCTGCATCCGGTGCTCTGCTAAGGACCCTTGTCTCCATTGACCTGCATTGGGTATCCGGCAACACCTTTGACCTCTGCACCCAGCTGCCCCTGTGCCGCTGAGTGTGCACCCCTTATGTCTTTCTAATTCCTGCTGTGTTGGTTCTACAACCCAGAGACTGAACCTGAAAGTCTTGTACTTACCTGTTAGCTACTTATTTGTCTTTCCTGCCATAGGATTGCATTGTTTTTTCTCTGTATTGCACTAAGTGTTGAGCCTGAGAACAGGACAAAGTCTCTTCTTGATATTGACATTATTTCATACACCTGTAAAATATTTCTAATGCTTCTACAAACATTTGCCAACTGTATCTGTATATTGAAAGTATTGCATAACTAAAAAGTCTACTTACCTGTAACTGAGTTCCACTTGGTTCCTAAAATAAAAGTAACTAAAGTGATATTTTTATAAACATTGTCCTGGATTTAGTCATTGAGTGTGTACTCCTGTCTTGTATAAGTGTATACACCAAACACATTCACACTACCCTCTAATAAGCCTAACTGCTCAGCCCAGCTACCACTAAATTAAGAGTAAGGTATTATCGACTTTATCCTCTGCTATACCTTTGGGGACTTAAAGGACTCCGTACACACTATATCTCTTTTCTGTTGAAGGTGAGCCCATCCTAGTATCGATGCCCGGATGGCTGGCGCAAGTCGCCTCTTAGTTCCCATTCTGAATAGTTACCAAAATAAAGAGACGGGCGCTGGGAGCAGGAATCACAAGAACAGGATTTATTACTCATGAGGAGAGCCTGTCATTTCGGACACGAAACACAGTGTCTTTCGGGAGGTGCTCTAACAAGTGAGCTGAAACATCGTCTTTTATACCTTACAAAACACTTAGCATTACAATCATGACATTGTGAAACATGGAAAAGACATCCCCATGATCCTCGTGTCAATCCTACCCCACATATGTTCACAATAGGGACCCTTGACCTGCTGATAAGAGGGGAGGGTAATCACGCAGCTGAGTGTTCCGCCAACTTTTAGGATGTGTGCGCCTGATCATAGCCCAGGGGGTGGGGTGGCCAGGATCAATAGTGGGTCCTTTGAAGAGGAGTGATTCCATACAATAAGCAGTAAACAGTATCTCCTGGCTTAGGCGATGACCTCAGACATGTGTGGACAGTCAATCGCGGAGGGAGGGTTTACTAACAGAGGGGGTATTCATGAAAGGAAAGGAGGTGCTGGTCAGGCGCGGCCGTGACCCCCAAGGACAGGGTCTTGCAGAAGAAGAAGGTTTATGACTTGCCCGTGTGAGGGAGAAGGGGAAGGGGGAGTCAGGGTGTGCACAGGGACAGAGTCGCACACAGAGAGAGGGGTCTCATGACCCGTACAAGAGAGAGCGGGGGCAGTCAGGTGCAGCCGGGGAGGGCCACGTCAGCCGAGTCGAAGGATGCCTCCTCAAAAATGGGGGATTTGCGTGGGTCAAGCAGGAGGGCCGCCTTTCAGGGCAGGGTCGCGCAGAGGGAGAGGGTTTCATGGTCTATGCATGTGAGAGGGGGGGGGGGGGGTTCAAATACGCGCAGAAGGGAAGCCGGTGATTCTGATGAGCGGGCAAAAGGCCAGGGTGCCTAAAATGGTTGTCATGTATGTATGGGTACGGGCTTTTACTGGCGGAGTGATGCGGTCAATATTTTACGGTATTCATGGTGCTTACAGGGAGAGGAGCGGGAAAAGGGAAATGAACGTCGCTTATGTACATCAATTTTTCTTATTTTCCACAGTCGCCCCTTTTTACATAACAGAGTTCATTTTTGTAATTGATGGGGGTACATATAAACAGGCGCGGTTGAAGAATTAGCATTTGTCAATACTAACATTTGGCATATAATCATGGACAGTTGATGTGATGGCAGAATGCAGCACATAGGAAATTTCATTTGTCGAGTTCCTAACATTCAAACGCACCACATAGCATAAATGTTTCTGACTTAAAAATGTGACCAATGGACATTTTGACCAAGTAGTTGAGGGCGGAATTCAGTTCAATACACAAGATCTCTTCGTCACAGTGTCTTTTTAGCAGTGAGCCATCACTGGTAGGCTCTAGTCCGTATCCTTTCGTTGGCGCTGTTGAGCACCGGCGGTGGAGCTATAGGTCCAGCTCATATTCAACCTTTCGCGTTGCAAGGTGCGGTCTGTCCTCTGCTGTTAGACCACAGTCCTGTTCCCTAACCAGTCCTTTTAGTGGCGCCTTATGCTCGGCACCTATATTTCCGTGGCAACACCCTATTCCCACCTGAATGCCGTTCTTCCTTTTGGCGTGAAGTCACATGGAAAAGAGGGTGTGTATGGTTCAAATAGTCGATAGGAGAGAGGGCGGAGTTGGGTCAGAGTTCCTGGGACACACAAAAGGGACCAAGGGAGCAAAGGATAACAAGCAGGAAGGCCCATCAATCGGGCCCCAAAGAAGGGGGACGGAGACTCCAGGCACACGTGGGTTAGCAGACGGAGGACTTCAGGGCAACCCGTCATTGGTCATTTTCCACATTTGAAATTGCCGTCTCGTCCCGTATCTTGTTGCTCTGCAGCTCCACCTTTGGTCGAGGTCACATGTGTCTCAAGATCTGCAGCCAGGCTGTACGTCACGTCCGACCCCTCTCCTCCGGTGATCGTAAATCTTTGAATAGGTACAAAACAAGCTTTTAGAGAACTGGCAGAAGAAGACATTTATGCATGTGAATTCTTCCCTCAATCCTACGCACTTGGGAGATACGCTCATCGGTCACAGTCAGAGGTCTATTACCAAGCAGTGCATATGTCGGCATTCCTACTGTGTTCATGCCAAGTGTATTCATCGTCTATTCATGACATAAATGGAGAGAAATAAGGCTCCTATCAACTGCGCATTTCATCAAACTCAACATTTCGGAACCTCCAGTGGAGACTTGCCTTTCAAACCCGAGCCTTTAACAGTCTAACATTTCCCTTCAAGGCTGGCTAACCTTTTTCAACCAGGGCGGGGGCGCTATCATCGAGAGTCAGGGAAAAACAGGTTTTTCTCGAGGGACGACAGTTACTCATGGTCATCATGTTTATATCCGGGACAGCAGCTGGGGTTAATCAAGTGGGGCGGGGATGCTTTGGTCATTCGCGCTTGGGTGCAAAAGGGGGTGGGGCAATCTGGGCATTGGGGGTCAATCTAGACGTTGGTGTTCGTCTCTGATGAACAACAAAAAATAAGGTGCCATAGACATACAGTTCCCCTATAAAAGGCCAGATTGGGGGACCTTAGTCGTCTTACCTGTCCTTTCCTTCTCAGCCAATTCGAGTTCATTCATTTTGCAGAAAGGAGAGGTAGTAATATGGCGAGATACAATCATTTTAGTTTCGGTCAATTTCGCTGAACACCTTCGCGTTCGATAAGTATCCAATCAGACTGGTGCCAGCGAGGCACGATTTTACCATAAAAAGGAAGAGGAAATAGGGAGACTCTCATAGAGAGTGAGAGTCGTCCGCAATCTAAACGAGCCATTCGGTACACGTATGACATGTAGAGGGAGAGAGAAAGAGAGAGAGAGATAGGTAAAGGGGGGGGGGGAGAGAGAGAGAGAGACGTGTACGAAAATAGGTCATTTAGTGCGCTCACAACACAGAATAGCAGGGGGGGTCAGGTAACGGAGAGACGCAAACAGAGGGAGAACATAAACCCCTACAGTACACACACACAAACTCAGACGAAGGAAGACAGTACATGTATTACATATATAAGACATTCACAACAAAACAGAAAACAATTGTTGGCCAACAAGATCTATTTTTATATCCTGCGTATCTTTACTATCCTATTTACCTACGTGCTTAGCTCTTTTTACCTTTCCCTCCTTTTCCCTCTCGCTTGTTATTTCTGCGAGCGTTCTCAATTGCCAATACTTACACCTCGGTCAGTCGATCAGAAATTAACCTGGTCGCGCTATTTACCCATGGTTGGATCTTAAACCATTTTTCAGTTTCTTCCTTTGGTGGGAAGTTCTCCAGGCTGAGGCAACGGCAAGTATTGATCGGGAGAACAGTCGGACAGCTTGGCTATATCTATAGGAGTGTGAGAAGGGGGGGCAGTACATTTTGAACATCAGCAACATTTCTAACTTCCCAGACGGGTGGTGCCTTGGTAACCCTTACCCATGCACTCTTCTTTGTCCTTTCCCTATCTAGTCAAACGTCTAGTTACATTATCTAACATGCTATTTCGAGTCAATTTTCGTCATACAGTACCCGTCAAGTTTCTATGTCAGTCCATCCTCCTAGTCGCTACGTTCTAAGGAGGAACAGTCATGTTTAAGTCTACGTCTTTCAAAAACTCATCAACATAAGGACTATGCTCATATTCCCTTCTTCCCTTTTCGTCGGTTGTTCGATCATCGCTCTCCCATACTTCAGCCGACGTTCCGACGCGACCTGCAGAAGGGAGGAGAAAGAAGGGGGTGGGGGCAGCATTCAAACCACATCAGCATGCAGTAGTCCGAAAATGTTTTTACCTACCACATACTCGACCTATCTCCACGTAGTGCATTTCTCTACCATCTCGGCGTTTAAGCCCAGAGGGACCAGTAGTGTCAGAAAGATAATCGTTGACGATCTGTGTATCTACATGAGTCACTTGGTCGCGACCCCTTCAGGTTGCGTGCAAGGGTGGTGGCCAGGTGGCATTTCTGTGGTGTCATTTAAGGGCGTCTAAAACACTTTTCCGGCTGCCTGTGACACATAATGTAGCTGCTAAATATCGGGCCCTTTTTAACCTTCCGCCTTAATCATACTTTTTCTTCGCTCACAGTAGTAATACATTCAAAACTCATTAATGCAACCGCTACAATTATACTTTCTTTTTCAAAATACTTTTAATAAAAAGTGTTGGTGTACAAATACGGGCCTACAACCCAGTGGACCGGCCACGGAGCAGACTGGAACTGTACATAAGAAGAACGAAGTTGGTGGCAGTTCTTTGCATAAAGTGCGGCAGTGCAATAAAATCGTATCGAACTTTCCTACAGAGCAAGCATGATGCATGTCAAGAATTCAGTTTTTCAATTAATTCATTAATTCATTATCCAAATGCTCATTCAGTGCCTAAATTACACCAATTCATTGCTCCCAATCATAATTGGTACCCACCCTAAATCAGTTCATTGTCCAAACACATGATCAATATCTGTCTTACATTGCTTTCTTCTCTAAGCACATAATCACTATCCATCTTATCGACTTTCATTGTCCAAAAATGCATACATATCTCAGAGCATCAAGATTCGAGCAATCTGGGCGAACAGGGAGTTCGAAAGTTTCGTTTCGCGTATCGGCGCCATTTTGGGCGAGGTCAGGCAGGTTCCAGTATAGTCAGAATGTCTCCAATGACTCGTGGTTGGGCCAGAACCTCTTTTGGCAGTTCAAAAAGTTTTCGTAATGGGGTGGCAGATCATTAGTCAAAAAGTGGGGAGGGAGGCAACAATCTTTTCCTACCGGGTCATTCTGGTGTTCACCAGAACTGAACAAATCTGTATCTTTGCAGGATTTTAGTCATTTCCAAACTGAGGCTGGCGCCGGCAGGAGTGCGCCGACGTCTCGTGGCTCCATCGGAGCACAGGGCGGGGGGCGCCTCGTGGAGAGGTCGGCCCCCCGGGCTCTTTTAGAATCAAGGTCGTGTGCCCATCCCGGGCAAGGAAACCCGCTTTTTGATATGGACCCCTTCTTCAAGCAGGAGTGTTGGGGTGTCGCTGGAAGCCTCCACCTGGAGGGAGGTGGGGGAGGCTCGTTCGCGCCGCCTCCCCCTTCCAGCGACCCCGCGCCGTTCCTCGGCTCCACCGCTTTGGTACAGCCATGCCAGGCAATGAAGATGGGGGGGGGGTCGGTGGCTGAGGCAAGACATCCCCCCCTTGACATGTGGCGGGACTACCTGAAACTGTCCAGGCGTTGCCGTGTGGCTGGACTACCTGTCACTCTCAGGCGTTGACATGTGGCGGGACTACCTGTAATTTTCCCGGGCCGAGTGCAGTTGCAGCCATTATTGCGCAAAGAAGCGCCGCCGTCCTCGCCTTGGCTTCGGCCTTCGATGAGAGCCGGATCAGGCGAGAGAGAGAGAGAGAGGGGGGGGTGGTCGGTGGCTGAGGCAAGACAGCCCCCCCCCCGTGGCCTGCAGGGCAGCAGAAGAGGGGAGAAGGAGAGGTCATTACGATTTTTGGGCCGTCCGCCCCACAGCCTCCCCTTCCGACTGCGGCCAGGCGAGCCCTGCATGCATCGAGGCCTCGCCTTCCGGATGGGCGTAACCGCGGACCTGTTGCACTTCGGGAGCTTCCGGAATGGGGGTAGGTACCTATTGATTTGTATCTATTTCATGTGACCGTTATTTGGGCGTGGTGAGCAATGAGGCAGACATGTTTGGGGCAGGAGTAGGCAGCGGAACCTAGCTACCTCATGGCTGTCTTGTTGTCAAGCTTTTCGCCATTTTATATTTCTTATTACGAACTGTTTCTAACGTTTCTTATTCTATTTTTAGCGAAGTTGATAACTCATCAGTGGCCTACTGATTTCGCTCGACTCTTTTTCTTATATTTTTATGCCATAACCTATTATAAGCTATAGCGACTAGTCCACACTTAATGAACATGTCCTTATTAGGTGTGCCCTCCAGTGGAGCTGGATGGTTCATCTCTAATAAGCGGTCCGGGCTAAACAGGCTACCAATCAGTGGGGAGAAGATAGGCATGACGGATTACAACGGGTACAAAAGTCTGCACTACCTATCTTATCACGGCGGGCAAAGACTAGACAGAATATTTCTATTCTCCGTTGTTTGCAGGCGGTGAATACCTCAAAAGAACCAATACCGAACACTTAATGTACGGTCAATCAAACAATCAGTGGGGAGAATAAGTAGGTACGACGTGTTAAAGGTTTGCGTTACCTACCTTTTCGCTACCTACAAAGAGAGACCTTGTTCTTCCCTGTTTGTAGACAGAGAATCTCCAGACAATAATCCACGAACAACAGTTCGGGAAACAGTGGGGGAGGAAGATAGGCACGACGGATTACAATGGGGACAAAAGTCTGCGCTACCTATCCTTCACTGTTTGCAAAGAGAGAGCCTGTTGTTTCTCCGTTTGCAGACGGTGAATCTCCAGAGGTACCAACAAAAGAGTAATACTAGTATTATCCAAATCAAACAATCATTTCACACTTTGTCGCATTTACGCGACCTTACCCGGACCGGACCGTGTGGGCAGTTCTTCGCCTTCCTCCTTCCAGCGCCCGATCGTTCTCTTACTCCATGATTTTACCGCAGCAGTCCTGTGGGATCCCAGTCAGGACAGTAGGTCACTCGAGAGAGGTCCGTTCAGAATCGGTGAAGTTCATTCAATCGGCAGCCGGACGAGGGCCCTCTCAAGGCAGGTATACTCCGATCATTTAGATGTTCACCTCATCGTCTGGATCTCTCTTACCGGACCTTATGTCACTGATGGGCCCGACGTTGGGCGCCAATTGTTGAAGGGGAGCCCATCCTAGTATCGATGCCCGGATGGCTGGCGCAAGTCGCCTCTTAGTTCCCATTCTGAATAGTTACCAAAATAAAGAGACGGGCGCTGGGAGCAGGAATCACAAGAACAGGATTTATTACTCATGAGGAGAGCCTGTCATTTCGGACACGAAACACAGTGTCTTTCGGGAGGTGCTCTAACAAGTGAGCTGAAACATCGTCTTTTATGCCTTACAAAACACTTAGCATTACAATCACGACATTGTGAAACATGGAAAAGACATCCCCATGATCCTCGTGTCAATCCTACCCCACATATGTTCACAATAGGGACCCTTGACCTGCTGATAAGAGGGGAGGGTAATCACGCAGCTGAGTGTTCCGCCAACTTTTAGGATGTGTGCGCCTGATCATAGCCCAGGGGGTGGGGTGGCCAGGATCAATAGTGGGTCCTTTGAAGAGGAGTGATTCCATACAATAAGCAGTAAACAGTATCTCCTGGCTTAGGCGATGACCTCAGACATGTGTGGACAGTCAATCGCGGAGGGAGGGTTTACTAACAGAGGGGGTATTCATGAAAGGAAAGGAGGTGCTGGTCAGGCGCGGTCGTGACTCCCAAGGACAGGGTCTTGCAGAAGAAGAAGGTTTATGACTTGCCCGTGTGAGGGAGAAGGGGAAGGGGGAGTCAGGGTGTGCACAGGGACAGAGTCGCACACAGAGAGAGGGGTCTCATGACCCGTACAAGAGAGAGCGGGGGCAGTCAGGTGCAGCCGGGGAGGGCCACGTCAGCCGAGGCGAAGGATGCCTCCTCAAAAATGGGGGATTTGCGTGGGTCAAGCAGGAGGGCCGCCTTTCAGGGCAGGGTCGCGCAGAGGGAGAGGGTTTCATGGTCTATGCATGTGAGAGGGGGGGGGGGGTTCAAATACGCGCAGAAGGGAAGCCGGTGATTCTGATGAGCGGGCAAAAGGCCAGGGTGCCTAAAATGGTTGTCATGTATGTATGGGTACGGGCTTTTACTGGCGGAGTGATGCGGTCAATATTTTACGGTATTCATGGTGCTTACAGGGAGAGGAGCGGGAAAAGGGAAATGAACGTCGCTTATGTACATCAATTTTTCTTATTTTCCACATTTCGATATAGTATATACAAAATCAGCTTCCTGCAATTTCCATGGCATTTGAGATGCACTCCAAAGGAGGAAATCAAAATGCCAAAACAAGTTGATTTGTATCCCCTGTTTGGTTCCTGAATGTTAAGCTTTGTTCTACTAGACCTCTGCGTTTCTGGAGGTACAGGGACTGCCTATAACTGGATTTTATTGCTAGATGTGAAAAGACACTAGAATTACCATAGCACAATCCCCATATGCATCTCCAGCCCTCAGGCACCAAGCTTTGTCCATCTTTAAAATGCCCAAAGTGTGTATTGTTAGCCCAAGGAACATTACTCGACTGGTCGGGGTGTCCCCATGGGTCATTCCCACCCACAAGCTTGTGCAGGCGTAAATGTGGCATCTCCAGGCACCAACTTCAGAACACTACTCGACCTGTAGAAGATCAGAAGACGACTGAACCTGCTGTCTGAGACACAAGAAGAGCCCTGAAGAACTGTGCCTGCTCTCTCCTCTTGTACCCAGGACAAAGAAGTAGACTCCAAGGGTCATTTGGCTGGCCACCTGTTCAAGATACATGGATTCAAACTACACAAATACGTTCCTGCAGCTGCCCAGCCAATCAGTGGGATCAGGACCCGGACAGGACTTTCTAAGTGCATCCCGTAAATTTTGGGGGGCTTCAGAAGTGCACTCCTGTTGGGGATTGGGACCTAAAGGACTAATGTTAGAAGGTGAAATATTTGAGCAGGACAAACATGTTGGTGTATCTGACCAGCGCTCCATCGCAATCAGCATCAAATTGTGCCTAGTTCCTGAGCTAGCGTGACCACTGACTATCATGGCACGTTGTGCTTTTTGGCACGACTTCTACTTAAAACTTTAAAATTCATACCCCGGCTTCTCTTGCTGGATTTTTGATATTTTGGTGCCATTATGTTATTACATTTAACTGTATTCTTTTAATTTATTTTGGGATTTTTATTGTTTTGCATTGCTAGTATGCATAAATTCTTCACAAATCACCTCCAAGTTGAGCCTGTCTGCTCTTTGCCATAGCTACAAGGGGGTAAGCTTAGATTTATTTAGTGGCTTTAGTAGTTGAGCCTGACAGGGTATGTTTTTACTTGAGGTTGGCACTTACTCAACACAAGTAATAACTCAGTTTCTGACAACCAGGCATTAATGTTATCCTACAAGTGCACTGATTTTAAAGGGGGTCTTTTTCTCTGCCCTGGCATCAGAGAATCATCAGGGGGTGGGGTAACGATGACAGGGTGTTTATTATTATCACTTGATAGACATTAGCAGACACTCCAGATAGTTTTAATTGAGCTAGAGTGTGACTACAGTCACTCATATGAGGACCTGCCTTTGGAACCTGTGCCCGCTGTTGACAAATCTGGGTCCCTTGCTCCACAGAGGAGGTATATCAGTAAACTCTTATTAAAGAGGGAAGGTGAGTCCTCCGTGTTCTCAGTCTGTGTGAGACAAGATACCTACAATATCACTCTTCCTGTTGGATACTCTATCTAACCACAGAATCCTCACAGATTGAATATCCCTCAGATGCCAGACTGGATCAGGAGAATTTCATAGCAGTGCTCTGCACTCATAAAGATGGTACAGTGTGGTTCCACGCTGACTGTATACCACCACGGAAGTGGTGGAGCATAGCTGCAAGATCAACATGAGGCCCCCGCATAATGATGTCAGTTTCTTGTCTCTTTCCCTTCCCGTGCTCTCAGGCGTTGATCATGAACAATTGTTGATAACAGTGTGGTGATCAATAACTAGGAACCTGTTTAGATGTTAAAAGAGGTCACTCCACAGAATGGGTAGGTGGGAGGGCAGTTAGGAATCTGTGATTAGACTATCTAACTGAAGCAAAATAACTTGTTCTTCTAGTGGGCACTTCTAACCTCAGATTCCCCTTCTCAGAATAGATACCAGAGCAATACCTCCGCAAGGTGAAGAATCTGAGGAGTGTGCTCAACCCAAACAGTCTTGCAGATATGAGCGGGCGAAGATTCCTTCCTGCTGGACTGCCTGTCAATGTAGTAGTTCTTTGTGAACATACACACCAATGCCCACTTTGCAGCCTGGCAGATATAAAAAACATGTATGTCAAACCATAGCAGTGGTAGCAGGTTTAGTCCTCTTGGAATAGGGGTAGCAGTTCAAAGCAGACATTGATGCAAAACTATACACTTTTACAGAGCCCTCTTCTGCACAGTCTTAATTTTCCTTGCTGCAGAAAACAGCACGCAGAGCTAATTGCATACTCAATGTTCCTTTGTAATAATCAATATAAAACCCCAAATCCCTATTGGGGTTCAACCGAGTCTCTCAACCTCTTTCGAGGGGTGACTGGGAGTAAGTAACTCTTGGAGAGTGATTGATTGCCCAATGTGGAAGGACAATACAACTTTCCGTATGAAGCTACATAATTCCTCAGCACCAATTTGTCTGGAAATTAGATGGTAGAGGGTTGTTGCACTGAAAGTGTCGGCAGTTCACCAATGTGACGCAATGAGGAAGACTGGTTTCAGAGTTAGGAGACACTGCAAACACATATGCAGAACTCCAAAGGTGTACACATAAGTAATGTCAAGAGTAAGTTAATATCCTTCTCGGGCATCACAAAAAGTTCGGGAGCAAACACGCCTGCCAAATCTGTAATAAATCTCCTCCCAGCAGCTGATTTAAACAAGAGAGGTTGACCAGACAAAGGTAGGAACGAGGAAAGGGCTATCAAATTACATTTTTACAGTGACCACTGTAAAGACCTGCTGAGCTAAAGACAAATGAAAACAAAAGGATGTCCAACAGCTTCACTTTGCTGTGAATCAATGTCCCAGTCATCACACCAGGTAATAAACTTGTCTCAGTACCCAACATAGATGGATTTTGTGGCAGCAAGGATGACATCCACCACTTCAGAAAGCAAATCAAATGCAATCAATTGCCCTTCTCAGTCTCTATGCATGGAGGTATAAGTTGCTGAGGTATGAGTAAAGGACCCTGCCCTGTTGATGAGACAGGAGACTCACCCGAAGTGGCACTTTGGTCAGAAGGCAATGCTTATGTTCAGCACTTCCAGGTGCTGAATTCTCCTGTCCAGTCTGGGACAACTAGGATGATTTAGGGCTGGTTTTTCTTGATCTTCAGAATTCGGGCAGGAGAGGCTGTGGGAGGAAGGTATACAGGAGTCCCTTGCTTTATTTCTGCAGTAATTTGTCTCTTAACAAGTCAATTTGCAGGGACTCCAAAGTTCAAAATGGTTGACCTTGCACGTTCTCAACTTGGTGAAAAGATTAAGCCAGACCTCTGCCCATTGAATGAATATGTTCTGTGCCACCTCAGAAGGTATCTGCCAGGCAACGCCTACTCAGTTCACCATTTCTGGTATTCAGATACCCTCCCAAGTGGTTGGCAATCAAGGTGTTTTGGTGCTCCAGCCCCTTCCAAAGACAAAGTATCTTGGCACAGGACCCAAAACCCCGCTCGCCCAGCTTGTTCCAGTACTACATGGTAGTGGTTTTGCCCGTGAGAACCTGAACCTCCCCCCCGCCCGATAGATAGCAGCAGGTTAATGTGGAGCCAGACCTCCACTGGAGACTAGAGGCTCTGATTTCCACCTCCCCCAGGATACCCCACAAACCTATAGTGATGTGTCCATCACCACTATCTGCAATATGTGGGGGAGAGTGAGTGGCCTGCCACTGAACAAATTGTGATCAGTCAGCCGCGCCTTGATGCTGGCTCACTGGGACTTTAGGTTCCACTCTAAGGCTCTCATGTGCCACTTGGCATAGCTGACAAGAAGGATGTTCAAGGTTAAGAAACAAAGAAGCCTCAGAGCCACCCTCACCCAGATCAAACCTGAAATACTGGATCCGTAGGCCAAATGCCCTGGAATTGTTGCGGTGGAGGAAAAGGCTTGAACTCACCCAGTCCCAGGATTTTCCCAGTAAATGGAAGCCTCTGGAATTGAATTGGGTGGGACTTCAACATTGTTGAGGTAAGCCTCAACAATGTTTGGAGTTATGACAACATCCAGAGGTGGACCATGACTGACTGCAGCGAGCCACCTTCAGCAGCCAGTCTTCAAGGTCTAGGAATAAAGGAACCCCGACCGTCAAAGATGGGCAGAGATTACTGCCATCACTTTCGTGAACATAAGAGGGGCATTGGTAAGAACGAAGGGGGGCATAGCAAAGTGAAAATAGCACTGGTCTACCTCGACCCAGAGTGGAACTGTAGGATGAGTATTTGAAAATACACATCCTGCAAGTCGAAGGGTGCATTAAGTCTGCTTGCTGCTGGCAAAAAGGCGAGCATTTTGAATTTGTCTTTCCGCAGGAAGGTGTTTAGGTATCAGCGGTCCAAGATAGGGCTATGGCCCGGTCCTTCTTTAGCAGAAATGAAAAACCCTACTTTTCTCTGATTCAGGGCCCTGCTCCGTGGCATCATTGGAGAGCAAGAGGAATACCTCCTGCAGAACAATGGACAGATGCGCTTTCAAAATTCATTCTGGTGAGGGAGGAATACTGGTTGGGGAAGAGAAATCAAAGGTATGTTGTAGCCCTTATGAAGGATCGACAAGACTAATTTGTCAGACTGATGGGGCACCAGCCTGGGATGTAGCGTTGAATCCTGCCCCCACAGGTTGAGCATAAGCCACTAAGGACAAACTAAAGATAGTTTGGGCTGCTGTAGTAAAAGAGGAAGTGGAGGACTGGTGCCCCTGCTGGCCTGTGCTCTGTCTGCTGGTTGCATCACTCGCTGCGAAGTGTCACTGCCTATATATCAGACCCTGGGTATAGCACCTCCATTTTCAAAACTAGTTGTGAAATTGGTTTGCAGAGGTTAACACCCCCCAGAAAAATGCTTTAGCTCTGCTATCTTTAAAGTATTTCAAAGCAGAGTCCATCTGCTCTACGAAGAGTCAAGACCCATCAAAGGGCATATTCATTAGCAATTACGGTTTAAAGGCTAAGCAATGAGAGTCTCTGGAGTAGGATGCTTGGTGAAAATATGTGGGTCTCTGGGTACTAGTCTATGTCACCTAGCTACCTGCTGGTTAACAGCCGGGCAAGAACTTGATTTTGACCAGGTAGCTCTCAAAGTATTGGTGAGGAATTAAATGGAAGCAAACGATCCAATGTTGCTTATGCAGTATGCAAAATGCTGTCAAAAAATGTGTCTTAGTCTCAGGGGAAGGCAACTGTTATTCTAGAACTCAGCTGCCCTCCGAGTAACCACTGCAACTGAGGCACTTTCTTCCATTGGTGGCCCATGTGTCACTAGTCAAGTTATGTCTCAGCGGATGTATGAAGCCCACAGACGTTTTTTAAATCAAGGTATAAGGCATCGTCAGTATAATGAGGGAAAGCAAGCCATTCACTTCACCATCATCATCAGTATCCACACATGCACACTGCTCGGGCATAGAATCAAGTAAGCACCAAAAAGAAAATGGATCCTCTCCTCATAGTTGTAATGCAGTATATGCACCGGGTTAGAGTCGGGCTGCATGACAACTGACAATTTATGGAACATTGGTTCAGAGTCCAATATGGGTGCCTGCACTAAATCATCAACTGGTGCCAGAGGAGTTAGTGCTGCCATTAGGGACCGGCAAGGATCTCAGGTTGGAATATAAGTCTGTACCAGTTGGAATTTTTGCAGCTATTCCAACTGGTTGTGTTCCTTACACATAAGTTGGGTCACATTTTGGACCTCATCTACTCCAATTTATTGCACTTATCCGTTGACCCCCTCTCCCATTTCTATGACTCGATCATTTTGAGATGCCAGTTCAGGTCACCATCACCAAACCGAGGCCTGCATCGATTTCTGGTCAGTCGATCAGAGTACGGAAATGGGCATGAGTGACTGGTCCCGATTTTACATAGGTCTTGGATGCAAATTGCCCTATTGTAGACAGTTTTATAGATACAGTTAACTGTCAAGTGGAAGATTGAATCACTGGTGCACTTACCAAATTGCACCTTTAACAGACTACACTATAAGAAGAACTAAGTCTTCAGTGAAATGGTTCAATAATGAACTACTTGCTCTGACGAAAAACTGAACGTACTTAGAGCGTATGTGGTGCAGGAACTTCGGCTTTAAAGCCATACCATAGGCGGATTGGGATTACCAGTTGCAATTTTTACACTAGGAAAATTGGGGCAGCACAGAACTGCTTCGAGAAATGTTCTCAATTGTAAAATCTCTATCCTCATTGGACTGAGTTTCGGCGTCTACACCACCTTTGGCGGAATATTGAAATACCTTAGCCCAGTTCTTCTTTGATAAAGTGCCATCAATCTACTCCTCCTTTCCTGAAGTCTCCAGAGATGCTGCCTGCTGAAAATGTGTGGTCTAAACTCCTGGACGATCCCGGACGATAATTTAGGCTTGTCACTTTTTAAGCCTATTGAATCTGGGGAACTGTCTTCCCTGTTGGCATTGGTTAAGTCGGGCTCTCCCGCTGACCCCGCATCTCCAGCAATTCTGGAACGTGGAATGGTAGCAGTATTACCTGGGCTTGGTGATCTAATTAACAATTTTTTGAACAGGGTCAGGTTCCACAACGTTGGAAACATGCTATTGTGGTGCCACTTCTTAAAAAAAACGTTAAGACCCTACCAAGCCTAAAATCTACAGGCCTATTTCACTGCTTCCGTATTTTTCTAAGGAGGCAGAGAAATATGTGAACCAGCAGCTCTCTGCTTTTATTGAGGCAAAGAAGCTTTTCCACAGGAGAAATCAAAACCAAAGGGCATGATGGGCAGAGTGTTGAACATTGCAAGCACTCACCCCCAGTCTACTGATCTGGGTTTAATCCATCCTTCTTTAGTTCACTCCGCCACCCCAGTTCAGACATGGCCATATGCAAATCAGTCTGACTCTGTGCCTCATGAGAACAGTCCAGCTTGAACTGCCAAACCATGTCTTCCCTGGACCGGAAACAAGCATCCTTGGACCGGTTTCAGTCTAATCAGCCGTCATTAGCCAGGCAAGCTTGAATCCAGTAGCAAAGTGAGCAAGTTACATACGTCTGGGCATACCCTGCCAACTTGGGGCGAACAAAACAAAACCAAAGGGGATGATAGACGAGGAGTTGAACATTGCAAGCACTCACCTCCAGTCAACTGATCTGAGTTTAATCCATCATCATTCTTTAGCTCACTCTGACTCCCCAGTTCAGACATGGCCATATACAAATCAGTCTGGCCCTGTGCCTCATGGGAATAGTCCAGCCCGAACTGCCAAGCCATGTCTTCGTTGAGTATCCACAAGTAAGTAGGAAGAAGTGAAGGCCATCTTTCCTGCTCATACCAGAAGAATGACCATCCATAGGAGACGCAAGCCAAGATAACAGTCACTCATCCACCACCTAGACAGATGTGGAACTGGTAACTGAGGACTTATGGGACTTCCCTGGCTATCTGTAGGCTTCTTTTTTCGACTTGCTGGAAAGCAGTACTGGTGCCCCACTTACTGGCTGGACGCGACGGCTAATTACCGCAGCTGCAGCTGACCTGTCAGCACTGGACAGTAAAGTCTGCGTCCTAGAGTCTTCAGGAATAGCTATATGGGCATTGGTTGTAATGGAGGGAAGCCACCCTAGAATGGGAGTGGAAACTTAACCACACA
>NW_028244834.1:0-96000 GCF_964263255.1 Lissotriton vulgaris | reverse complement strand
CATATGGATCGGGCCTCATGTTGAATAACCACTTTTTAAACCCTCACAGTTACCAAAATTGCCATTTTTACAGAGTTTTGCTTACTCAAAATCTTCAATTTTGACCAATTTCAGGCACAGAAATGACTTTATACACACTTATTTTAGTTGAAAAAGTAATAACTCACATCCAACCGTCATTTAAAGTCAAAAGATTAAATGTTAAAATTTCATCAATATTGACCATTTTTTCAACGTTCGACTGGTCCGGGATCATCGTTTTTCATCAGAAAATTGATTTTTTGGACTCTACCAAAAATGATTCAAAATGTCATTTGGATCGGGCCTCATGTTGAATAACCACTTTTTAAACCCTCACAGTGACCAAAATTGCCATTTTTACAGAGTTTTGCTTACTCAAAATCTTCAATTTTGACCAATTTCAGGCACAGAAATGACTTTAAACACACTTATTTTAGTTGAAAAAGTAATAACTCACATCCAACCGTCATTTAAAGTCAAAAGATTAAATGTTAAAATTTCATCAATATTGACCATTTTTTCAACGTTCGACTGGTCCGGGGTCATCGTTTTTCATCAGAAAATTGATTTTTTGGACTCTACCAAAAATGATTCAAAATGTCATTTGGATCGAGCCTCATGTTGAATAAAAACTTTTTAAACCCTCACAGTGACCAAAATTGCCATTTTTACAGAGTTTTGCTTACTCAAAATCTTCAAATTTTGACCAATTTCAGGCACAAAAATGACTTTAAACACACTTATTTTAGTTGAAAAAGTAATAACTCACATCCAACCGTCATTTAAAGTCAAAAGATTAAATGTTAAAATTTCATCAATATTGACCATTTTTTCAACGTTCGACTGGTCCGGGGTCATCGTTTTTCATCAGAAAATGGATTTTTTGGACTCTCCCAAAAATGATTCAAAATGTCATTTGGATCGGGCCTCATGTTGAATAACCACTTTTTAAACCCTCACAGTGACCAAAATTGCCATTTTTACAGAGTTTTGCTTACTCAAAATCTTCAATTTTGACCAATTTCAGGCACAGAAATGACTTTAAACACACTTATTTTAGTTGAAAAAGTAATAACTCACATCCAACCGTCATTTAAAGTCAAAAGATTAAATGTTAAAATGTCATCAATATTGACCATTTTTTCAACGTTCGACTGGTCCGGGGTCATCGTTTTTCATCAGAAAATTGATTTTTTGGACTCTACCAAAAATGATTCAAAATGTCATTTGGATCGGGCCTCATGTTGAATAACCACTTTTTAAACCCTCACAGTGACCAAAATTGCCATTTTTACAGAGTTTTGCTTACTCAAAATCTTCAATTTTGACCAATTTCAGGCACAGAAATGACTTTAAACACACTTATTTTAGTTGAAAAAGTAATACCTCACATCCAACCGTCATTTAAAGTCAAAAGATTAAATATTAAAATTTCATCAATATTGACCATTTTTTCAACGTTCAACTGGTCCGGGGTCATCGTTTTTCATCAGAAAATAGATTTTTGGGACTCTACCAAAAATGATTAAAAATGTCATTTGGATCGGGCCTCATGTTGAATAACCACTTTTTGAACCCTCACAGTGACCAAAATTGCCATTTTTACAGAGTTTTGCTTACTCAAAATCTTCAATTTTGACCAATTTCAGGCACAGAAATGACTTTAAACACACTTATTTTAGTTGAAAAAGTAATAACTCACATCCAACCGTCATTTAAAGTCAAAAGATTAAATGTTAAAATGTCATCAATATTGACCATTTTTTCAACGTTCGACTGGTCCGGGGTCATCGTTTTTCATCAGAAAATTGATTTTTTGGACTCTACCAAAAATGATTCAAAATGTCATTTGGATCGGGCCTCATGTTGAATAACCACTTTTTAAACCCTCACAGTGACCAAAATTGCCATTTTTACAGAGTTTTGCTTACTCAAAATCTTCACATTTTGACCAATTTCAGGCACAAAAATGACTTTAAACACACTTATTTTAGTTGAAAAAGTAATAACTCACATCCAACCGTCATTTAAAGTCAAAAGATTAAATGTTAAAATTTCATAAATATTGACCGTTTTTTCAACGTTCGACTGGTCCGGGGTCATCGTTTTTCATCAGAAAATTGATTTTTTGGACTCTACAAAAAATGATTCAAAATGTCATTTGGATCGGGCCTCATGTTGAATAACCACTTTTTAAACCCTCACAGTGACCAAAATTGCCATTTTTACAGAGTTTTGCTTACTCAAAATCTTCAATTTTGACCAATTTCAGGCACAGAAATGACGTTAAACACACTTATTTTAGTTGAAAAAGTAATAACTCACATCCAACCGTCATTTAAAGTCAAAAGATTAAATGTTAAAATGTCATCAATATTGACCATTTTTTCAACGTTCAACTGGTCCGGGGTCATCGTTTTTCATCAGAAAATAGATTTTTTGGACTCTACCAAAAATGATTCAAAATGTCATTTGGATAGAGCCTCATGTTGAATAACAACTTTTTAAACCCTCACAGTGACCAAAATTGCCATTTTTACAGAGTTTTGCTTACTCAAAATCTTCACATTTTGACCAATTTCAGGCACAAAAATGACTTTAAACACACTTATTTTAGTTGAAAAAGTAATAACTCACATCCAACCGTCATTTAAAGTCAAAAGATTAAATGTTAAAATGTCATCAATATTGACCATTTTTTCAACGTTCGACTGGTCCGGGGTCATAGTTTTTCATCAGAAAATTGATTTTTTGGACTCTACCAAAAATGATTCAAAATGTCATATGGATCGGGCCTCATGTTGAATAACCACTTTTTAAACCCTCACAGTTACCAAAATTGCCATTTTTACAGAGTTTTGCTTAGTCAAAATCTTCAATTTTGACCAATTTCAGGCACAGAAATGACTTTAAACACACTTATTTTAGTTGAAAAAGTAATAACTCACATCCAACCGTCATTTAAAGTCAAAAGATTAAATGTTAAAATTTCATCAATATTGACCATTTTTTCAACGTTCGACTGGTCCGGGGTCATCGTTTTTCATCAGAAAATTGATTTTTTGGACTCTACCAAAAATGATTCAAAATGTCATTTGGATCGGGCCTCATGTTGAATAACCACTTTTTAAACCTCACAGTGACCAAAATTGCCATTTTTACAGAGTTTTGCATACTCAAAATCTTCAATTTTGACCAATTTCAGGCACAGAAATGACTTTAAACACACTTATTTTAGTTGAAAAAGTAATAACTCACATCCAACCGTCATTTAAAGTCAAAAGATTAAATGTTAAAATTTCATCAATATTGACCATTTTTTCAACGTTCGACTGGTCCGGGGTCATCGTTTTTCATCAGAAAATTGATTTTTTGGACTCTACCAAAAATGATTCAAAATGTCATTTGGATCGGGCCTCATGTTGAATAACCACTTTTTAAACCCTCACAGTGACCAAAATTGCCATTTTTACAGAGTTTTGCTTACTCAAAATCTTCAATTTTGACCAATTTCAGGCACAGAAATGACTTTAAACACACTTATTTTAGTTGAAAAAGTAATAACTCACATACAACCGTCATTTAAAGTCAAAAGATTAAATGTTAAAATTTCATCAATATTGACCATTTTTTCAACGTTCAACTGGTCCGGGGTCATCGTTTTTCATCAGAAAATTGATTTTTTGGACTCTACCAAAAATGATTCAAAATGTCATTTGGATCGAGCCTCATGTTGAATAACAACTTTTTAAACCCTCACAGTGACCAAAATTGCCATTTTTACAGAGTTTTGCTTACTCAAAATCTTCAAATTTTGACCAATTTCAGGCACAAAAATGACTTTAAACACACTTATTTTAGTTGAAAAAGTAATAAATCACATCCAACCGTCATTTAAAGTCAAAAGATTAAATGTTAAAATGTCATCAATATTGACCATTTTTTCAACGTTCGACTGGTCCGGGGTCATAGTTTTTCATCAGAAAATTGATTTTTTGGACTCTACCAAAAATGATTCAAAATGTCATATGGATCGGGCCTCATGTTGAATAACCACTTTTTAAACCCTCACAGTGACCAAAATTGCCATTTTTACAGAGTTTTGCTTAGTCAAAATCTTTAATTTTGACCAATTTCAGGCACAGAAATGACTTTAAACACACTTATTTTAGTTGAAAAAGTAATAACTCACATCCAACCGTCATTTAAAGTCAAAAGATTAAATGTTAAAATTTCATCAATATTGACCATTTTTTCAACGTTCGACTGGTCCGGGGTCATCGTTTTTCATCAGAAAATTGATTTTTTGGACTCTACCAAAAATGATTCAAAATGTCATTTGGATCGGGCCTCATGTTGAATAACCACTTTTTAAACCTCACAGTGACCAAAATTGCCATTTTTACAGAGTTTTGCTTACTCAAAATCTTCAATTTTGACCAATTTCAGGCACAGAAATGACTTTAAACACACTTATTTTAGTTGAAAAAGTAATAACTCACATCCAACCGTCATTTAAAGTCAAAAGATTAAATGTTAAAATTTCATCAATATTGACCAATTTTTTCAACGTTCGACTGGTCCGGGGTCATCGTTTTTCATCAGAAAATTGATTTTTTGGACTCTACCAAAAATGATTCAAAATGTCATTTGGATCGTGCCTCATGTTGAATAACCACTTTTTAAACCCTCACAGTGACCAAAATTGCCATTTTTACAGAGTTTTGCTTACTCAAAATCTTCAATTTTGACCAATTTCAGGCACAGAAATGACTTTAAACACACTTATTTTAGTTGAAAAAGTAATACCTCACATCCAACCGTCATTTAAAGTCAAAAGATTAAATATTAAAATTTCATCAATATTGACCATTTTTTCAACGTTCAACTGGTCCGGGGTCATCGTTTTTCATCAGAAAATAGATTTTTTGGACTCTACCAAAAATGATTAAAAATGTCATTTGGATCGGGCCTCATGTTGAATAACCACTTTTTGAACCCTCACAGTGACCAAAATTGCCATTTTTACAGAGTTTTGCTTACTCAAAATCTTCAATTTTGACCAATTTCAGGCACAGAAATGACTTTAAACACACTTATTTTAGTTGAAAAAGTAATAACTCACATCCAACCGTCATTTAAAGTCAAAAGATTAAATGTTAAAATGTCATCAATATTGACCATTTTTTCAACGTTCGACTGGTCCGGGGTCATCGTTTTTCATCAGAAAATTGATTTTTTGGACTCTACCAAAAATGATTCAAAATGTCATTTGGATCGGGCCTCATGTTGAATAACCACTTTTTAAACCCTCACAGTGACCAAAATTGCCATTTTTACAGAGTTTTGCTTACTCAAAATCTTCAAATTTTGACCAATTTCAGGCACAAAAATGACTTTAAACACACTTATTTTAGTTGAAAAAGTAATAACTCACATCCAACCGTCATTTAAAGTCAAAAGATTAAATGTTAAAATTTCATAAATATTGACCGTTTTTTCAACGTTCGACTGGTCCCGGGTCATCGTTTTTCATCAGAAAATTGATTTTTTGGACTCTACAAAAAATGATTCAAAATGTCATTTGGATCGGGCCTCATGTTGAATAACCACTTTTTAAACCCTCACAGTGACCAAAATTGCCATTTTTACAGAGTTTTGCTTACTCAAAATCTTCAATTTTGACCAATTTCAGGCACAGAAATGACGTTAAACACACTTATTTTAGTTGAAAAAGTAATAACTCACATCCAACCGTCATTTAAAGTCAAAAGATTAAATGTTAAAATGTCATCAATATTGACCATTTTTTCAACGTTCAACTGGTCCGGGGTCATCGTTTTTCATCAGAAAATTGATTTTTTGGACTCTACCAAAAATGATTCAAAATGTCATTTGGATCGGGCCTCATGTTGAATAACCACTTTTTAAACCCTCACAGTGACCAAAATTGCCATTTTTACAGAGTTTTGCTTACTCAAAATCTTCAATTTTGACCAATTTCAGGCACAGAAATGACTTTAAACACACTTATTTTAGTTGAAAAAGTAATAACTCACATCCAACCGTCATTTAAAGTCAAAAGATTAAATGTTAAAATTTCATCAATATTGACCAATTTTTTCAACGTTCGACTGGTCCGGGGTCATCGTTTTTCATCAGAAAATTGATTTTTTGGACTCTACCAAAAATGATTCAAAATGT
The DNA here is from genome assembly GCF_964263255.1 of Lissotriton vulgaris. Lineage (NCBI taxonomy): Eukaryota > Metazoa > Chordata > Amphibia > Caudata > Salamandridae > Lissotriton > Lissotriton vulgaris. The sequence goes on along the minus strand of NW_028244834.1, from coordinate 89,775 downwards.
CATTTGGATCGTGCCTCATGTTGAATAACCACTTTTTAAACCCTCACAGTGACCAAAATTGCCATTTTTACAGAGTTTTGCTTACTCAAAATCTTCAATTTTGACCAATTTCAGGCACAGAAATGACTTTAAACACACTTATTTTAGTTGAAAAAGTAATACCTCACATCCAACCGTCATTTAAAGTCAAAAGATTAAATATTAAAATTTCATCAATATTGACCATTTTTTCAACGTTCAACTGGTCCGGGGTCATCGTTTTTCATCAGAAAATAGATTTTTTGGACTCTACCAAAAATGATTAAAAATGTCATTTGGATCGGGCCTCATGTTGAATAACCACTTTTTGAACCCTCACAGTGACCAAAATTGCCATTTTTACAGAGTTTTGCTTACTCAAAATCTTCAATTTTGACCAATTTCAGGCACAGAAATGACTTTAAACACACTTATTTTAGTTGAAAAAGTAATAACTCACATCCAACCGTCATTTAAAGTCAAAAGATTAAATGTTAAAATGTCATCAATATTGACCATTTTTTCAACGTTCGACTGGTCCGGGGTCATCGTTTTTCATCAGAAAATTGATTTTTTGGACTCTACCAAAAATGATTCAAAATGTCATTTGGATCGGGCCTCATGTTGAATAACCACTTTTTAAACCCTCACAGTGACCAAAATTGCCATTTTTACAGAGTTTTGCTTACTCAAAATCTTCAAATTTTGACCAATTTCAGGCACAAAAATGACTTTAAACACACTTATTTTAGTTGAAAAAGTAATAACTCACATCCAACCGTCATTTAAAGTCAAAAGATTAAATGTTAAAATTTCATAAATATTGACCGTTTTTTCAACGTTCGACTGGTCCCGGGTCATCGTTTTTCATCAGAAAATTGATTTTTTGGACTCTACAAAAAATGATTCAAAATGTCATTTGGATCGGGCCTCATGTTGAATAACCACTTTTTAAACCCTCACAGTGACCAAAATTGCCATTTTTACAGAGTTTTGCTTACTCAAAATCTTCAATTTTGACCAATTTCAGGCACAGAAATGACGTTAAACACACTTATTTTAGTTGAAAAAGTAATAACTCACATCCAACCGTCATTTAAAGTCAAAAGATTAAATGTTAAAATGTCATCAATATTGACCATTTTTTCAACGTTCAACTGGTCCGGGGTCATCGTTTTTCATCAGAAAATTGATTTTTTGGACTCTACCAAAAATGATTCAAAATGTCATTTGGATCGGGCCTCATGTTGAATAACCACTTTTTAAACCCTCACAGTGACCAAAATTGCCATTTTTACAGAGTTTTGCTTACTCAAAATCTTCAATTTTGACCAATTTCAGGCACAGAAATGACTTTAAACACACTTATTTTAGTTGAAAAAGTAATAACTCACATACAACCGTCATTTAAAGTCAAAAGATTAAATGTAAAAATTTCATCAATATTGACCATTTTTTCAACGTTCGACTGGTCCGGGGTCATCGTTTTTCATCAGAAAATTGATTTTTTGGACTCTACCAAAAATGATTCAAAATGTCATTTGGATCGAGCCTCATGTTGAATAACAACTTTTTAAACCCTCACAGTGACCAAAATTGCCATTTTTACAGAGTTTTGCTTACTCAAAATCTTCAAATTTTGACCAATTTCAGGCACAAAAATGACTTTAAACACACTTATTTTAGTTGAAAAAGTAATAACTCACATCCAACCGTCATTTAAAGTCAAAAGATTAAATGTTAAAATGTCATCAATATTGACCATTTTTTCAACGTTCGACTGGTCCGGGGTCATAGTTTTTCATCAGAAAATTGATTTTTTGGACTCTACCAAAAATGATTCAAAATGTCATATGGATCGGGCCTCATGTTGAATAACCACTTTTTAAACCCTCACAGTGACCAAAATTGCCATTTTTACAGAGTTTTGCTTACTCAAAAGCTTCAAATTTGACCAATTTCAAGCACAGAAATGACTTTAAACACACTTATTTTAGTTGAAAAAGTAATAACTCACATCCAACCGTCATTTAAAGTCAAAAGATTAAATGTTAGAATTTCATCAATATTGACCAATTTTTTCAACGTTCGACTGGTCCGGGGTCATCGTTTTTCATCAGAAAATTGATTTTTTGGACTCTACAAAAAATGATTCAAAATGTCATTTGGATCGGGCCTCATGTTGAATAACCACTTTTTAAACCCTCACAGTGACCAAAATTGCCATTTTTACAGAGTTTTGCTTACTCAAAATCTTCAATTTTGACCAATTTCAGGCACAGAAATGACTTTAAACACACTTATTTTAGTTGAAAAAGTAATAACTCACATCCAACCGTCATTTAAAGTCAAAAGATTAAATGTTAAAATGTCATCAATATTGACCATTTTTTCAACGTTCGACTGGTCCGGGGTCATCGTTTTTCATCAGAAAATTGATTTTTTGGACTCTACCAAAAATGATTCAAAATGTCATTTGGATCGGGCCTCATGTTGAATAACCACTTTTTAAACCCTCACAGTGACCAAAATTGCCATTTTTACAGAGTTTTGCTTACTCAAAATCTTCAAATTTTGACCAATTTCAGGCACAAAAATGACTTTAAACACACTTATTTTAGTTGAAAAAGTAATACCTCACATCCAACCGTCATTTAAAGTCAAAAGATTAAATGTTAAAATTTCATAAATATTGACCGTTTTTTCAACGTTCGACTGGCCTGGGGTCATCGTTTTTCATCAGAAAATTGATTTTTTGGACTCTACAAAAAATGATTCAAAATGTCATTTGGATCGGGCCTCATGTTGAATAACCACTTTTTAAACCCTCACAGTGACCAAAATTGCCATTTTTACAGAGTTTTGCTTACTCAAAATCTTCAATTTTGACCAATTTCAGGCACAGAAATGACGTTAAACACACTTATTTTAGTTGAAAAAGTAATAACTCACATCCAACCGTCATTTAAAGTCAAAAGATTAAATGTTAAAATGTCATCAATATTGACCATTTTTTCAACGTTCAACTGGTCCGGGGTCATCGTTTTTCATCAGAAAATTGATTTTTTGGACTCTACCAAAAATGATTCAAAATGTCATTTGGATAGAGCCTCATGTTGAATAACAACTTTTTAAACCCTCACAGTGACCAAAATTGCCATTTTTACAGAGTTTTGCTTACTCAAAATCTTCAAATTTTGACCAATTTCAGGCACAAAAATGACTTTAAACACACTTATTTTAGTTGAAAAAGTAATAACTCACATCCAACCGTCATTTAAAGTCAAAAGATTAAATGTTAAAATTTCATCAATATTGACCATTTTTTCAACGTTCGACTGGTCCGGGGTCATCGTTTTTCATCAGAAAATTGATTTTTTGGACTCTACCAAAAATGATTCAAAATGTCATTTGGATCGGGCCTCATGTTGAATAACCACTTTTTAAACCTCACAGTGACCAAAATTGCCATTTTTACAGAGTTTTGCTTACTCAAAATCTTCAATTTTGACCAATTTCAGGGACAGAAATGACTTTAAACACACTTATTTTAGTTGAAAAAGTAATAACTCACATCCAACCGTCATTTAAAGTCAAAAGATTAAATGTTAAAATTTCATCAATATTGACCATTTTTTCAACGTTCGACTGGTCCGGGGTCATCGTTTTTCATCAGAAAATTGATTTTTTGGACTCTACCAAAAATGATTCAAAATGTCATTTGGATCGGGCCTCATGTTGAATAACCACTTTTTAAACCCTCACAGTGACCAAAATTGCCATTTTTACAGAGTTTTGCTTACTCAAAATCTTCAATTTTGACCAATTTCAGGCACAGAAATGACTTTAAACACACTTATTTTAGTTGAAAAAGTAATAACTCACATACAACCGTCATTTAAAGTCAAAAGATTAAATGTTAAAATTTCATCAATATTGACCATTTTTTCAACGTTCGACTGGTCCGGGGTCATCGTTTTTCATCAGAAAATTGATTTTTTGGACTCTACCAAAAATGATTCAAAATGTCATTTGGATCGAGCCTCATGTTGAATAACAACTTTTTAAACCCTCACAGTGACCAAAATTGCCATTTTTACAGAGTTTTGCTTACTCAAAATCTTCAAATTTTGACCAATTTCAGGCACAAAAATGACTTTAAACACACTTATTTTAGTTGAAAAAGTAATAACTCACATCCAACCGTCATTTAAAGTCAAAAGATTAAATGTTAAAATGTCATCAATATTGACCATTTTTTCAACGTTCGACTGGTCCGGGGTCATAGTTTTTCATCAGAAAATTGATTTTTTGGACTCTACCAAAAATGATTCAAAATGTCATATGGATCGGGCCTCATGTTGAATAACCACTTTTTAAACCCTCACAGTGACCAAAATTGCCATTTTTACAGAGTTTTGCTTACTCAAAAGCTTCAAATTTGACCAATTTCAAGCACAGAAATGACTTTAAACACACTTATTTTAGTTGAAAAAGTAATAACTCACATCCAACCGTCATTTAAAGTCAAAAGATTAAATGTTAAAATTTCATCAATATTGACCAATTTTTTCAACGTTCGACTGGTCCGGGGTCATCGTTTTTCATCAGAAAATTGATTTTTTGGACTCTACCAAAAATTATTCAAAATGTCATTTGGATCGGGCCTCATGTTGAATAACCACTTTTTAAACCCTCACAGTGACCAAAATTGCCATTTTTACAGAGTTTTGCTTACTCAAAATCTTCAATTTTGACCAATTTCAGGCACAGAAATGACTTTAAACACACTTATTTTAGTTGAAAAAGTAATACCTCACATCCAACCGTCATTTAAAGTCAAAAGATTAAATATTAAAATTTCATCAATATTGACCATTTTTTCAACGTTCAACTGGTCCGGGGTCATCGTTTTCCATCAGAAAATAGATTTTTTGGACTCTACCAAAAATGATTAAAAATGTCATTTGGATCGGGCCTCATGTTGAATAACCACTTTTTAAACCCTCACAGTGACCAAAATTGCCATTTTTACAGAGTTTTGCTTACTCAAAATCTTCAATTTTGACCAATTTCAGGCACAGAAATGACTTTAAACACACTTATTTTAGTTGAAAAAGTAATAACTCACATCCAACCGTCATTTAAAGTCAAAAGATTAAATGTTAAAATTTCATCAATATTGACCATTTTTTCAACGTTCGACTGGTCCGGGGTCATCGTTTTTCATCAGAAAATTGATTTTTTGGACTCTACCAAAAATGATTCAAAATGTCATTTGGATCGGGCCTCATGTTTAATAACCACTTTTTAAACCCTCACCGTGACCAAAATTGCCATTTTTACAGAGTTTTGCTTACTCAAAATCTTCAATTTTGACCAATTTCAGGCACAGAAATGACTTTAAACACACTTATTTTAGTTGAAAAAGTAATAACTCACATCCAACCGTCATTTAAAGTCAAAAGATTAAATGTTAAAATTTCATAAATATTGACCGTTTTTTCAACGTTCGACTGGTCGGGGTCATTGTTTTTCATCAGAAAATTGATTTTTGGACTCTACCAAAAATGATTCAAAATGTCATATGGATCGGGCCTCATGTTGAATAACCACTTTTTAAACCCTCACAGTTACCAAAATTGCCATTTTTACAGAGTTTTGCTTACTCAAAATCTTCAATTTTGACCAATTTCAGGCACAGAAATGACTTTAAACACACTTATTTTAGTTGAAAAAGTAATAACTCACATCCAACCGTCATTTAAAGTCAAAAGATTAAATGTTAAAATTTCATCAATATTGACCATTTTTTCAACGTTCGACTGGTCCGGGATCATCGTTTTTCATCAGAAAATTGATTTTTTGGACTCTACCAAAAATGATTCAAAATGTCATTTGGATCGGGCCTCATGTTTAATAACCACTTTTTAAACCCTCACCGTGACCAAAATTGCCATTTTTACAGAGTTTTGCTTACTCAAAATCTTCAATTTTGACCAATTTCAGGCACAGAAATGACTTTAAACACACTTATTTTAGTTGAAAAAGTAATAACTCACATCCAACCGTCATTTAAAGTCAAAAGATTAAATGTTAAAATTTCATCAATATTGACCATTTTTTCAACGTTCGACTGGTCCGGGGTCATCGTTTTTCATCAGAAAATTGATTTTTTGGACTCTACCAAAAATGATTCAAAATGTCATTTGGATCGAGCCTCATGTTGAATAACCACTTTTTAAACCCTCACAGTGACCAAAATTGCCATTTTTACAGAGTTTTGCTTACTCAAAATCTTCAATTTTGACCAATTTCAGGCACAGAAATGACTTTAAACACACTTATTTTAGTTGAAAAAGTAATAACTCACATCCAACTGTCATTTAAAGTCAAAAGATTAAGTGTTAAAATTTCATCAATATTGACCATTTTTTCAACGTTCGACTGGTCCGGGGTCATCGTTTTTCATCAGAAAATAGATTTTTTGGACTCTACCAAAAATGATTAAAAATGTCATTTGGATCGGGCCTCATGTTGAATAACCACTTTTTAAACCCTCACAGTGACCAAAATTGCCATTTTTACAGAGTTTTGCTTAGTCAAAATCTTCAATTTTGACCAATTTCAGGCACAGAAATGACTTTAAACACACTTATTTTAGTTGAAAAAGTAATAACTCACATCCAACCGTCATTTAAAGTCAAAAGATTAAATGTTAAAATTTCATCAATATTGACCATTTTTTCAACGTTCGACTGGTCCGGGGTCATCGTGTTTCATCAGAAAATTGATTTTTTGGACTCTACCAAAAATGATTCAAAATGTCATTTGGATCGGGCCTCATGTTGAATAACCACTTTTTAAACCTCACAGTGACCAAAATTGCCATTTTTACAGAGTTTTGCTTACTCAAAATCTTCAATTTTGACCAATTTCAGGCACAGAAATGACTTTAAACACACTTATTTTAGTTGAAAAAGTAATAACTCACATCCAACCGTCATTTAAAGTCAAAAGATTAAATGTTAAAATTTCATCAATATTGACCATTTTTTCAACGTTCGACTGGTCCGGGGTCATCGTTTTTCATCAGAAAATTGATTTTTTGGACTCTACCAAAAATGATTCAAAATGTCATTTGGATCGGGCCTCATGTTGAATAACCACTTTTTAAACCCTCACAGTGACCAAAATTGCCATTTTTACAGAGTTTTGCTTACTCAAAAGCTTCAAATTTGACCAATTTCAAGCACAGAAATGACTTTAAACACACTTATTTTAGTTGAAAAAGTAATAACTCACATCCAACCGTCATTTAAAGTCAAAAGATTAAATGTTAAAATTTCATCAATATTGACCAATTTTTTCAACGTTCGACTGGTCCGGGGTCATCGTTTTTCATCAGAAAATTGATTTTTTGGACTCTACCAAAAATGATTCAAAATGTCATTTGGATCGGGCCTCATGTTGAATAACCACTTTTTAAACCCTCACGGTGACCAAAATTGCCATTTTTACAGAGTTTTGCTTACTCAAAATCTTCAATTTTGACCAATTTCAGGCACAGAAATGACTTTAAACACACTTATTTTAGTTGAAAAAGTAATAACTCACATCCAACCGTCATTTAAAGTCAAAAGATTAAATGTTAAAATTTCATCAATATTGACCATTTTTTCAACGTTCGACTGGTCCGGGGTCATCGTTTTTCATCAGAAAATTGATTTTTTGGACTCTACCAAAAATGATTCAAAATGTCATTTGGATCGAGCCTCATGTTGAATAACAACTTTTTAAACCCTCACAGTGACCAAAATTGCCATTTTTACAGAGTTTTGCTTACTCAAAATCTTCAAATTTTGACCAATTTCAGGCACAAAAATGACTTTAAACACACTTATTTTAGTTGAAAAAGTAATAACTCACATCCAACCGTCATTTAAAGTCAAAAGATTAAATGTTAAAATGTCATCAATATTGACCATTTTTTCAACGTTCGACTGGTCCGGGGTCATAGTTTTTCATCAGAAAATTGATTTTTTGGACTCTACCAAAAATGATTCAAAATGTCATATGGATCGGGCCTCATGTTGAATAACCACTTTTTAAACCCTCACAGTGACCAAAATTGCCATTTTTACAGAGTTTTGCTTACTCAAAAGCTTCAAATTTGACCAATTTCAAGCACAGAAATGACTTTAAACACACTTATTTTAGTTGAAAAAGTAATAACTCACATCCAACCGTCATTTAAAGTCAAAAGATTAAATGTTAGAATTTCATCAATATTGACCAATTTTTTCAACGTTCGACTGGTCCGGGGTCATCGTTTTTCATCAGAAAATTGATTTTTTGGACTCTACAAAAAATGATTCAAAATGTCATTTGGATCGGGCCTCATGTTGAATAACCACTTTTTAAACCCTCACAGTGACCAAAATTGCCATTTTTACAGAGTTTTGCTTACTCAAAATCTTCAATTTTGACCAATTTCAGGCACAGAAATGACTTTAAACACACTTATTTTAGTTGAAAAAGTAATAACTCACATCCAACCGTCATTTAAAGTCAAAAGATTAAATGTTAAAATGTCATCAATATTGACCATTTTTTCAACGTTCGACTGGTCCGGGGTCATCGTTTTTCATCAGAAAATTGATTTTTTGGACTCTACCAAAAATGATTCAAAATGTCATTTGGATCGGGCCTCATGTTGAATAACCACTTTTTAAACCCTCACAGTGACCAAAATTGCCATTTTTACAGAGTTTTGCTTACTCAAAATCTTCAAATTTTGACCAATTTCAGGCACAAAAATGACTTTAAACACACTTATTTTAGTTGAAAAAGTAATACCTCACATCCAACCGTCATTTAAAGTCAAAAGATTAAATGTTAAAATTTCATAAATATTGACCGTTTTTTCAACGTTCGACTGGCCTGGGGTCATCGTTTTTCATCAGAAAATTGATTTTTTGGACTCTACAAAAAATGATTCAAAATGTCATTTGGATCGGGCCTCATGTTGAATAACCACTTTTTAAACCCTCACAGTGACCAAAATTGCCATTTTTACAGAGTTTTGCTTACTCAAAATCTTCAATTTTGACCAATTTCAGGCACAGAAATGACGTTAAACACACTTATTTTAGTTGAAAAAGTAATAACTCACATCCAACCGTCATTTAAAGTCAAAAGATTAAATGTTAAAATGTCATCAATATTGACCATTTTTTCAACGTTCAACTGGTCCGGGGTCATCGTTTTTCATCAGAAAATTGATTTTTTGGACTCTACCAAAAATGATTCAAAATGTCATTTGGATAGAGCCTCATGTTGAATAACAACTTTTTAAACCCTCACAGTGACCAAAATTGCCATTTTTACAGAGTTTTGCTTACTCAAAATCTTCAAATTTTGACCAATTTCAGGCACAAAAATGACTTTAAACACACTTATTTTAGTTGAAAAAGTAATAACTCACATCCAACCGTCATTTAAAGTCAAAAGATTAAATGTTAAAATTTCATCAATATTGACCATTTTTTCAACGTTCGACTGGTCCGGGGTCATCGTTTTTCATCAGAAAATTGATTTTTTGGACTCTACCAAAAATGATTCAAAATGTCATTTGGATCGGGCCTCATGTTGAATAACCACTTTTTAAACCTCACAGTGACCAAAATTGCCATTTTTACAGAGTTTTGCTTACTCAAAATCTTCAATTTTGACCAATTTCAGGGACAGAAATGACTTTAAACACACTTATTTTAGTTGAAAAAGTAATAACTCACATCCAACCGTCATTTAAAGTCAAAAGATTAAATGTTAAAATTTCATCAATATTGACCATTTTTTCAACGTTCGACTGGTCCGGGGTCATCGTTTTTCATCAGAAAATTGATTTTTTGGACTCTACCAAAAATGATTCAAAATGTCATTTGGATCGGGCCTCATGTTGAATAACCACTTTTTAAACCCTCACAGTGACCAAAATTGCCATTTTTACAGAGTTTTGCTTACTCAAAATCTTCAATTTTGACCAATTTCAGGCACAGAAATGACTTTAAACACACTTATTTTAGTTGAAAAAGTAATAACTCACATACAACCGTCATTTAAAGTCAAAAGATTAAATGTTAAAATTTCATCAATATTGACCATTTTTTCAACGTTCGACTGGTCCGGGGTCATCGTTTTTCATCAGAAAATTGATTTTTTGGACTCTACCAAAAATGATTCAAAATGTCATTTGGATCGAGCCTCATGTTGAATAACAACTTTTTAAACCCTCACAGTGACCAAAATTGCCATTTTTACAGAGTTTTGCTTACTCAAAATCTTCAAATTTTGACCAATTTCAGGCACAAAAATGACTTTAAACACACTTATTTTAGTTGAAAAAGTAATAACTCACATCCAACCGTCATTTAAAGTCAAAAGATTAAATGTTAAAATGTCATCAATATTGACCATTTTTTCAACGTTCGACTGGTCCGGGGTCATAGTTTTTCATCAGAAAATTGATTTTTTGGACTCTACCAAAAATGATTCAAAATGTCATATGGATCGGGCCTCATGTTGAATAACCACTTTTTAAACCCTCACAGTGACCAAAATTGCCATTTTTACAGAGTTTTGCTTACTCAAAAGCTTCAAATTTGACCAATTTCAAGCACAGAAATGACTTTAAACACACTTATTTTAGTTGAAAAAGTAATAACTCACATCCAACCGTCATTTAAAGTCAAAAGATTAAATGTTAAAATTTCATCAATATTGACCAATTTTTTCAACGTTCGACTGGTCCGGGGTCATCGTTTTTCATCAGAAAATTGATTTTTTGGACTCTACCAAAAATTATTCAAAATGTCATTTGGATCGGGCCTCATGTTGAATAACCACTTTTTAAACCCTCACAGTGACCAAAATTGCCATTTTTACAGAGTTTTGCTTACTCAAAATCTTCAATTTTGACCAATTTCAGGCACAGAAATGACTTTAAACACACTTATTTTAGTTGAAAAAGTAATACCTCACATCCAACCGTCATTTAAAGTCAAAAGATTAAATATTAAAATTTCATCAATATTGACCATTTTTTCAACGTTCAACTGGTCCGGGGTCATCGTTTTCCATCAGAAAATAGATTTTTTGGACTCTACCAAAAATGATTAAAAATGTCATTTGGATCGGGCCTCATGTTGAATAACCACTTTTTAAACCCTCACAGTGACCAAAATTGCCATTTTTACAGAGTTTTGCTTACTCAAAATCTTCAATTTTGACCAATTTCAGGCACAGAAATGACTTTAAACACACTTATTTTAGTTGAAAAAGTAATAACTCACATCCAACCGTCATTTAAAGTCAAAAGATTAAATGTTAAAATTTCATCAATATTGACCATTTTTTCAACGTTCGACTGGTCCGGGGTCATCGTTTTTCATCAGAAAATTGATTTTTTGGACTCTACCAAAAATGATTCAAAATGTCATTTGGATCGGGCCTCATGTTTAATAACCACTTTTTAAACCCTCACCGTGACCAAAATTGCCATTTTTACAGAGTTTTGCTTACTCAAAATCTTCAATTTTGACCAATTTCAGGCACAGAAATGACTTTAAACACACTTATTTTAGTTGAAAAAGTAATAACTCACATCCAACCGTCATTTAAAGTCAAAAGATTAAATGTTAAAATTTCATAAATATTGACCGTTTTTTCAACGTTCGACTGGTCGGGGTCATTGTTTTTCATCAGAAAATTGATTTTTGGACTCTACCAAAAATGATTCAAAATGTCATATGGATCGGGCCTCATGTTGAATAACCACTTTTTAAACCCTCACAGTTACCAAAATTGCCATTTTTACAGAGTTTTGCTTACTCAAAATCTTCAATTTTGACCAATTTCAGGCACAGAAATGACTTTAAACACACTTATTTTAGTTGAAAAAGTAATAACTCACATCCAACCGTCATTTAAAGTCAAAAGATTAAATGTTAAAATTTCATCAATATTGACCATTTTTTCAACGTTCGACTGGTCCGGGATCATCGTTTTTCATCAGAAAATTGATTTTTTGGACTCTACCAAAAATGATTCAAAATGTCATTTGGATCGGGCCTCATGTTTAATAACCACTTTTTAAACCCTCACCGTGACCAAAATTGCCATTTTTACAGAGTTTTGCTTACTCAAAATCTTCAATTTTGACCAATTTCAGGCACAGAAATGACTTTAAACACACTTATTTTAGTTGAAAAAGTAATAACTCACATCCAACCGTCATTTAAAGTCAAAAGATTAAATGTTAAAATTTCATCAATATTGACCATTTTTTCAACGTTCGACTGGTCCGGGGTCATCGTTTTTCATCAGAAAATTGATTTTTTGGACTCTACCAAAAATGATTCAAAATGTCATTTGGATCGAGCCTCATGTTGAATAACCACTTTTTAAACCCTCACAGTGACCAAAATTGCCATTTTTACAGAGTTTTGCTTACTCAAAATCTTCAATTTTGACCAATTTCAGGCACAGAAATGACTTTAAACACACTTATTTTAGTTGAAAAAGTAATAACTCACATCCAACTGTCATTTAAAGTCAAAAGATTAAGTGTTAAAATTTCATCAATATTGACCATTTTTTCAACGTTCGACTGGTCCGGGGTCATCGTTTTTCATCAGAAAATAGATTTTTTGGACTCTACCAAAAATGATTAAAAATGTCATTTGGATCGGGCCTCATGTTGAATAACCACTTTTTAAACCCTCACAGTGACCAAAATTGCCATTTTTACAGAGTTTTGCTTAGTCAAAATCTTCAATTTTGACCAATTTCAGGCACAGAAATGACTTTAAACACACTTATTTTAGTTGAAAAAGTAATAACTCACATCCAACCGTCATTTAAAGTCAAAAGATTAAATGTTAAAATTTCATCAATATTGACCATTTTTTCAACGTTCGACTGGTCCGGGGTCATCGTGTTTCATCAGAAAATTGATTTTTTGGACTCTACCAAAAATGATTCAAAATGTCATTTGGATCGGGCCTCATGTTGAATAACCACTTTTTAAACCTCACAGTGACCAAAATTGCCATTTTTACAGAGTTTTGCTTACTCAAAATCTTCAATTTTGACCAATTTCAGGCACAGAAATGACTTTAAACACACTTATTTTAGTTGAAAAAGTAATAACTCACATCCAACCGTCATTTAAAGTCAAAAGATTAAATGTTAAAATTTCATCAATATTGACCATTTTTTCAACGTTCGACTGGTCCGGGGTCATCGTTTTTCATCAGAAAATTGATTTTTTGGACTCTACCAAAAATGATTCAAAATGTCATTTGGATCGGGCCTCATGTTGAATAACCACTTTTTAAACCCTCACAGTGACCAAAATTGCCATTTTTACAGAGTTTTGCTTACTCAAAAGCTTCAAATTTGACCAATTTCAAGCACAGAAATGACTTTAAACACACTTATTTTAGTTGAAAAAGTAATAACTCACATCCAACCGTCATTTAAAGTCAAAAGATTAAATGTTAAAATTTCATCAATATTGACCAATTTTTTCAACGTTCGACTGGTCCGGGGTCATCGTTTTTCATCAGAAAATTGATTTTTTGGACTCTACCAAAAATGATTCAAAATGTCATTTGGATCGGGCCTCATGTTGAATAACCACTTTTTAAACCCTCACAGTGACCAAAATTGCCATTTTTACAGAGTTTTGCTTACTCAAAATCTTCAATTTTGACCAATTTCAGGCACAGAAATGACTTTAAACACACTTATTTTAGTTGAAAAAGTAATACCTCACATCCAACCGTCATTTAAAGTCAAAAGATTAAATATTAAAATTTCATCAATATTGACCATTTTTTCAACGTTCAACTGGTCCGGGGTCATCGTTTTTCATCAGAAAATAGATTTTTTGGACTCTACCAAAAATGATTAAAAATGTCATTTGGATCGGGCCTCATGTTGAATAACCACTTTTTAAACCCTCACTGTGACCAAAATTGCCATTTTTACAGAGTTTTGCTTACTCAAAATCTTCAATTTTGACCAATTTGAGGCACAGAAATGACTTTAAACACACTTATTTTAGTTGAAAAAGTAATAACTCACATCCAACCGTCATTTAAAGTCAAAAGATTAAATGTTAAAATTTCATCAATATTGACCATTTTTTCAACGTTCGACTGGTCCGGGGTCATCGTTTTTCATCAGAAAATTGATTTTTTGGACTCTACCAAAAATGATTCAAAATGTCATTTGGATCGGGCCTCATGTTTAATAACCACTTTTTAAACCCTCACAGTGACCAAAATTGCCATTTTTACAGAGTTTTGCTTACTCAAAATCTTCAATTTTGACCAATTTCAGGCACCGAAATGACTTTAAACACACTTATTTTAGTTGAAAAAGTAATAACTCACATCCAACCGTCATTTAAAGTCAAAAGATTAAATGTTAAAATTTCATAAATATTGACCGTTTTTTCAACGTTCGACTGGTCGGGGTCATTGTTTTTCATCAGAAAATTGATTTTTGGACTCTACCAAAAATGATTCAAAATGTCATATGGATCGGGCCTCATGTTGAATAACCACTTTTTAAACCCTCACAGTTACCAAAATTGCCATTTTTACAGAGTTTTGCTTACTCAAAATCTTCAATTTTGACCAATTTCAGGCACAGAAATGACTTTATACACACTTATTTTAGTTGAAAAAGTAATAACTCACATCCAACCGTCATTTAAAGTCAAAAGATTAAATGTTAAAATTTCATCAATATTGACCATTTTTTCAACGTTCGACTGGTCCGGGATCATCGTTTTTCATCAGAAAATAGATTTTTTGGACTCTACCAAAAATGATTCAAAATGTCATTTGGATCGGGCCTCATGTTGAATAACCACTTTTTAAACCCTCACAGTGACCAAAATTGCCATTTTTACAGAGTTTTGCTTACTCAAAATCTTCAATTTTGACCAATTTCAGGCACAGAAATGACTTTAAACACACTTATTTTAGTTGAAAAAGTAATAACTCACATCCAACCGTCATTTAAAGTCAAAAGATTAAATGTTAAAATTTCATCAATATTGACCATTTTTTCAACGTTCGACTGGTCCGGGGTCATCGTTTTTCATCAGAAAATTGATTTTTTGGACTCTACCAAAAATGATTCAAAATGTCATTTGGATCGAGCCTCATGTTGAATAAAAACTTTTTAAACCCTCACAGTGACCAAAATTGCCATTTTTACAGAGTTTTGCTTACTCAAAATCTTCAAATTTTGACCAATTTCAGGCACAAAAATGACTTTAAACACACTTATTTTAGTTGAAAAAGTAATAACTCACATCCAACCGTCATTTAAAGTCAAAAGATTAAATGTTAAAATTTCATCAATATTGACCATTTTTTCAACGTTCGACTGGTCCGGGGTCATCGTTTTTCATCAGAAAATGGATTTTTTGGACTCTCCCAAAAATGATTCAAAATGTCATTTGGATCGGGCCTCATGTTGAATAACCACTTTTTAAACCCTCACAGTGACCAAAATTGCCATTTTTACAGAGTTTTGCTTACTCAAAATCTTCAATTTTGACCAATTTCAGGCACAGAAATGACTTTAAACACACTTATTTTAGTTGAAAAAGTAATAACTCACATCCAACCGTCATTTAAAGTCAAAAGATTAAATGTTAAAATGTCATCAATATTGACCATTTTTTCAACGTTCGACTGGTCCGGGGTCATCGTTTTTCATCAGAAAATTGATTTTTTGGACTCTACCAAAAATGATTCAAAATGTCATTTGGATCGAGCCTCATGTTGAATAACAACTTTTTAAACCCTCACAGTGACCAAAATTGCCATTTTTACAGAGTTTTGCTTACTCAAAATCTTCAAATTTTGACCAATTTCAGGCACAAAAATGACTTTAAACACACTTATTTTAGTTGAAAAAGTAATAACTCACATCCAACCGTCATTTAAAGTCAAAAGATTAAATGTTAAAATTTCATCAATATTGACTATTTTTTCAACGTTCGACTGGTCCGGGGTCATAGTTTTTCATCAGAAAATTGATTTTTTGGACTCTACCAAAAATGATTCAAAATGTCATATGGATCGGGCCTCATGTTGAATAACCACTTTTTAAACCCTCACAGTTACCAAAATTGCCATTTTTACAGAGTTTTGCTTACTCAAAATCTTCAATTTTGACCAATTTCAGGCACAGAAATGACTTTAAACACACTTATTTTAGTTGAAAAAGTAATAACTCACATCCAACCGTCATTTAAAGTCAAAAGATTAAATGTTAAAATTTCATAAATATTGACCATTTTTTCAACGTTCGACTGGTCCGGGGTCATCGTTTTTCATCAGAAAATTGATTTTTTGGACTCTACCAAAAATGATTCAAAATGTCATTTGGATCGGGCCTCATGTTGAATAACCACTTTTTAAACCTCACAGTGACCAAAATTGCCATTTTTACAGAGTTTTGCTTACTCAAAATATTCAATTTTGACCAATTTCAGGCACAGAAATGACTTTAAACACACTTATTTTAGTTGAAAAAGTAATAACTCACATCCAACCGTCATTTAAAGTCAAAAGATTAAATGTTAAAATTTCATCAATATTGACCATTTTTTCAACGTTCGACTGGTCCGGGGTCATCGTTTTTCATCAGAAAATTGATTTTTTGGACTCTACCAAAAATGATTCAAAATGTCATTTGGATCGGGCCTCATGTTGAATAACCACTTTTTAAACCCTCACAGTGACCAAAATTGCCATTTTTACAGAGTTTTGCTTACTCAAAATCTTCAATTTTGACCAATTTCAGGCACAGAAATGACTTTAAACACACTTATTTTAGTTGAAAAAGTAATACCTCACATCCAACCGTCATTTAAAGTCAAAAGATTAAATATTAAAATTTCATCAATATTGACCATTTTTTCAACGTTCAACTGGTCCGGGGTCATCGTTTTTCATCAGAAAATAGATTTTTGGGACTCTACCAAAAATGATTAAAAATGTCATTTGGATCGGGCCTCATGTTGAATAACCACTTTTTGAACCCTCACAGTGACCAAAATTGCCATTTTTACAGAGTTTTGCTTACTCAAAATCTTCAATTTTGACCAATTTCAGGCACAGAAATGACTTTAAACACACTTATTTTAGTTGAAAAAGTAATAACTCACATCCAACCGTCATTTAAAGTCAAAAGATTAAATGTTAAAATGTCATCAATATTGACCATTTTTTCAACGTTCGACTGGTCCGGGGTCATCGTTTTTCATCAGAAAATTGATTTTTTGGACTCTACCAAAAATGATTCAAAATGTCATTTGGATCGGGCCTCATGTTGAATAACCACTTTTTAAACCCTCACAGTGACCAAAATTGCCATTTTTACAGAGTTTTGCTTACTCAAAATCTTCAAATTTTGACCAATTTCAGGCACAAAAATGACTTTAAACACACTTATTTTAGTTGAAAAAGTAATAACTCACATCCAACCGTCATTTAAAGTCAAAAGATTAAATGTTAAAATTTCATAAATATTGACCGTTTTTTCAACGTTCGACTGGTCCGGGGTCATCGTTTTTCATCAGAAAATTGATTTTTTGGACTCTACAAAAAATGATTCAAAATGTCATTTGGATCGGGCCTCATGTTGAATAACCACTTTTTAAACCCTCACAGTGACCAAAATTGCCATTTTTACAGAGTTTTGCTTACTCAAAATCTTCAATTTTGACCAATTTCAGGCACAGAAATGACGTTAAACACACTTATTTTAGTTGAAAAAGTAATAACTCACATCCAACCGTCATTTAAAGTCAAAAGATTAAATGTTAAAATGTCATCAATATTGACCATTTTTTCAACGTTCAACTGGTCCGGGGTCATCGTTTTTCATCAGAAAATAGATTTTTTGGACTCTACCAAAAATGATTCAAAATGTCATTTGGATAGAGCCTCATGTTGAATAACAACTTTTTAAACCCTCACAGTGACCAAAATTGCCATTTTTACAGAGTTTTGCTTACTCAAAATCTTCAAATTTTGACCAATTTCAGGCACAAAAATGACTTTAAACACACTTATTTTAGTTGAAAAAGTAATAACTCACATCCAACCGTCATTTAAAGTCAAAAGATTAAATGTTAAAATGTCATCAATATTGACCATTTTTTCAACGTTCGACTGGTCCGGGGTCATAGTTTTTCATCAGAAAATTGATTTTTTGGACTCTACCAAAAATGATTAAAAATGTCATATGGATCGGGCCTCATGTTGAATAACCACTTTTTAAACCCTCACAGTTACCAAAATTGCCATTTTTACAGAGTTTTGCTTAGTCAAAATCTTCAATTTTGACCAATTTCAGGCACAGAAATGACTTTAAACACACTTATTTTAGTTGAAAAAGTAATAACTCACATCCAACCGTCATTTAAAGTCAAAAGATTAAATGTTAAAATTTCATCAATATTGACCATTTTTTCAACGTTCGACTGGTCCGGGGTCATCGTTTTTCATCAGAAAATTGATTTTTTGGACTCTACCAAAAATGATTCAAAATGTCATTTGGATCGGGCCTCATGTTGAATAACCACTTTTTAAACCTCACAGTGACCAAAATTGCCATTTTTACAGAGTTTTGCTTACTCAAAATCTTCAATTTTGACCAATTTCAGGCACAGAAATGACTTTAAACACACTTATTTTAGTTGAAAAAGTAATAACTCACATCCAACCGTCATTTAAAGTCAAAAGATTAAATGTTAAAATTTCATCAATATTGACCATTTTTTCAACGTTCGACTGGTCCGGGGTCATCGTTTTTCATCAGAAAATTGATTTTTTGGACTCTACCAAAAATGATTCAAAATGTCATTTGGATCGGGCCTCATGTTGAATAACCACTTTTTAAACCCTCACAGTGACCAAAATTGCCATTTTTACAGAGTTTTGCTTACTCAAAATCTTCAATTTTGACCAATTTCAGGCACAGAAATGACTTTAAACACACTTATTTTAGTTGAAAAAGTAATAACTCACATACAACCGTCATTTAAAGTCAAAAGATTAAATGTTAAAATTTCATCAATATTGACCATTTTTTCAACGTTCAACTGGTCCGGGGTCATCGTTTTTCATCAGAAAATTGATTTTTTGGACTCTACCAAAAATGATTCAAAATGTCATTTGGATCGAGCCTCATGTTGAATAACAACTTTTTAAACCCTCACAGTGACCAAAATTGCCATTTTTACAGAGTTTTGCTTACTCAAAATCTTCAAATTTTGACCAATTTCAGGCACAAAAATGACTTTAAACACACTTATTTTAGTTGAAAAAGTAATAACTCACATCCAACCGTCATTTAAAGTCAAAAGATTAAATGTTAAAATGTCATCAATATTGACCATTTTTTCAACGTTCGACTGGTCCGGGGTCATAGTTTTTCATCAGAAAATTGATTTTTTGGACTCTACCAAAAATGATTCAAAATGTCATATGGATCGGGCCTCATGTTGAATAACCACTTTTTAAACCCTCACAGTGACCAAAATTGCCATTTTTACAGAGTTTTGCTTACTCAAAATCTTCAAATTTTGACCAATTTCAGGCACAAAAATGACTTTAAACACACTTATTTTAGTTGAAAAAGTAATAACTCACATCCAACCGTCATTTAAAGTCAAAAGATTAAATGTTAAAATTTCATCAATATTGACCATTTTTTCAACGTTCGACTGGTCCGGGGTCATCGTTTTTCATCAGAAAATGGATTTTTTGGACTCTCCCAAAAATGATTCAAAATGTCATTTGGATCGGGCCTCATGTTGAATAACCACTTTTTAAACCCTCACAGTGACCAAAATTGCCATTTTTACAGAGTTTTGCTTACTCAAAATCTTCAATTTTGACCAATTTCAGGCACAGAAATGACTTTAAACACACTTATTTTAGTTGAAAAAGTAATAACTCACATCCAACCGTCATTTAAAGTCAAAAGATTAAATGTTAAAATGTCATCAATATTGACCATTTTTTCAACGTTCGACTGGTCCGGGGTCATCGTTTTTCATCAGAAAATTGATTTTTTGGACTCTACCAAAAATGATTCAAAATGTCATTTGGATCGAGCCTCATGTTGAATAACAACTTTTTAAACCCTCACAGTGACCAAAATTGCCATTTTTACAGAGTTTTGCTTACTCAAAATCTTCAAATTTTGACCAATTTCAGGCACAAAAATGACTTTAAACACACTTATTTTAGTTGAAAAAGTAATAACTCACATCCAACCGTCATTTAAAGTCAAAAGATTAAATGTTAAAATTTCATCAATATTGACTATTTTTTCAACGTTCGACTGGTCCGGGGTCATAGTTTTTCATCAGAAAATTGATTTTTTGGACTCTACCAAAAATGATTCAAAATGTCATATGGATCGGGCCTCATGTTGAATAACCACTTTTTAAACCCTCACAGTTACCATAATTGCCATTTTTACAGAGTTTTGCTTACTCAAAATCTTCAATTTTGACCAATTTCAGGCACAGAAATGACTTTAAACACACTTATTTTAGTTGAAAAAGTAATAACTCACATCCAACCGTCATTTAAAGTCAAAAGATTAAATGTTAAAATTTCATAAATATTGACCATTTTTTCAACGTTCGACTGGTCCGGGGTCATCGTTTTTCATCAGAAAATTGATTTTTTGGACTCTACCAAAAATGATTCAAAATGTCATTTGGATCGGGCCTCATGTTGAATAACCACTTTTTAAACCTCACAGTGACCAAAATTGCCATTTTTACAGAGTTTTGCTTACTCAAAATATTCAATTTTGACCAATTTCAGGCACAGAAATGACTTTAAACACACTTATTTTAGTTGAAAAAGTAATAACTCACATCCAACCGTCATTTAAAGTCAAAAGATTAAATGTTAAAATTTCATCAATATTGACCATTTTTTCAACGTTCGACTGGTCCGGGGTCATCGTTTTTCATCAGAAAATTGATTTTTTGGACTCTACCAAAAATGATTCAAAATGTCATTTGGATCGGGCCTCATGTTGAATAACCACTTTTTAAACCCTCACAGTGACCAAAATTGCCATTTTTACAGAGTTTTGCTTACTCAAAATCTTCAATTTTGACCAATTTCAGGCACAGAAATGACTTTAAACACACTTATTTTAGTTGAAAAAGTAATACCTCACATCCAACCGTCATTTAAAGTCAAAAGATTAAATATTAAAATTTCATCAATATTGACCATTTTTTCAACGTTCAACTGGTCCGGGGTCATCGTTTTTCATCAGAAAATAGATTTTTGGGACTCTACCAAAAATGATTAAAAATGTCATTTGGATCGGGCCTCATGTTGAATAACCACTTTTTGAACCCTCACAGTGACCAAAATTGCCATTTTTACAGAGTTTTGCTTACTCAAAATCTTCAATTTTGACCAATTTCAGGCACAGAAATGACTTTAAACACACTTATTTTAGTTGAAAAAGTAATAACTCACATCCAACCGTCATTTAAAGTCAAAAGATTAAATGTTAAAATGTCATCAATATTGACCATTTTTTCAACGTTCGACTGGTCCGGGGTCATCGTTTTTCATCAGAAAATTGATTTTTTGGACTCTACCAAAAATGATTCAAAATGTCATTTGGATCGGGCCTCATGTTGAATAACCACTTTTTAAACCCTCACAGTGACCAAAATTGCCATTTTTACAGAGTTTTGCTTACTCAAAATCTTCAAATTTTGACCAATTTCAGGCACAAAAATGACTTTAAACACACTTATTTTAGTTGAAAAAGTAATAACTCACATCCAACCGTCATTTAAAGTCAAAAGATTAAATGTTAAAATTTCATAAATATTGACCGTTTTTTCAACGTTCGACTGGTCCGGGGTCATCGTTTTTCATCAGAAAATTGATTTTTTGGACTCTACAAAAAATGATTCAAAATGTCATTTGGATCGGGCCTCATGTTGAATAACCACTTTTTAAACCCTCACAGTGACCAAAATTGCCATTTTTACAGAGTTTTGCTTACTCAAAATCTTCAATTTTGACCAATTTCAGGCACAGAAATGACGTTAAACACACTTATTTTAGTTGAAAAAGTAATAACTCACATCCAACCGTCATTTAAAGTCAAAAGATTAAATGTTAAAATGTCATCAATATTGACCATTTTTTCAACGTTCAACTGGTCCGGGGTCATCGTTTTTCATCAGAAAATAGATTTTTTGGACTCTACCAAAAATGATTCAAAATGTCATTTGGATAGAGCCTCATGTTGAATAACAACTTTTTAAACCCTCACAGTGACCAAAATTGCCATTTTTACAGAGTTTTGCTTACTCAAAATCTTCAAATTTTGACCAATTTCAGGCACAAAAATGACTTTAAACACACTTATTTTAGTTGAAAAAGTAATAACTCACATCCAACCGTCATTTAAAGTCAAAAGATTAAATGTTAAAATGTCATCAATATTGACCATTTTTTCAACGTTCGACTGGTCCGGGGTCATAGTTTTTCATCAGAAAATTGATTTTTTGGACTCTACCAAAAATGATTCAAAATGTCATATGGATCGGGCCTCATGTTGAATAACCACTTTTTAAACCCTCACAGTTACCAAAATTGCCATTTTTACAGAGTTTTGCTTAGTCAAAATCTTCAATTTTGACCAATTTCAGGCACAGAAATGACTTTAAACACACTTATTTTAGTTGAAAAAGTAATAACTCACATCCAACCGTCATTTAAAGTCAAAAGATTAAATGTTAAAATTTCATCAATATTGACCATTTTTTCAACGTTCGACTGGTCCGGGGTCATCGTTTTTCATCAGAAAATTGATTTTTTGGACTCTACCAAAAATGATTCAAAATGTCATTTGGATCGGGCCTCATGTTGAATAACCACTTTTTAAACCTCACAGTGACCAAAATTGCCATTTTTACAGAGTTTTGCTTACTCAAAATCTTCAATTTTGACCAATTTCAGGCACAGAAATGACTTTAAACACACTTATTTTAGTTGAAAAAGTAATAACTCACATCCAACCGTCATTTAAAGTCAAAAGATTAAATGTTAAAATTTCATCAATATTGACCATTTTTTCAACGTTCGACTGGTCCGGGGTCATCGTTTTTCATCAGAAAATTGATTTTTTGGACTCTACCAAAAATGATTCAAAATGTCATTTGGATCGGGCCTCATGTTGAATAACCACTTTTTAAACCCTCACAGTGACCAAAATTGCCATTTTTACAGAGTTTTGCTTACTCAAAATCTTCAATTTTGACCAATTTCAGGCACAGAAATGACTTTAAACACACTTATTTTAGTTGAAAAAGTAATAACTCACATCCAACCGTCATTTAAAGTCAAAAGATTAAATGTTAAAATTTCATCAATATTGACCATTTTTTCAACGTTCAACTGGTCCGGGGTCATCGTTTTTCATCAGAAAATTGATTTTTTGGACTCTACCAAAAATGATTCAAAATGTCATTTGGATCGAGCCTCATGTTGAATAACAACTTTTTAAACCCTCACAGTGACCAAAATTGCCATTTTTACAGAGTTTTGCTTACTCAAAATCTTCAAATTTTGACCAATTTCAGGCACAAAAATGACTTTAAACACACTTATTTTAGTTGAAAAAGTAATAACTCACATCCAACCGTCATTTAAAGTCAAAAGATTAAATGTTAAAATGTCATCAATATTGACCATTTTTTCAACGTTCGACTGGTCCGGGGTCATAGTTTTTCATCAGAAAATTGATTTTTTGGACTCTACCAAAAATGATTCAAAATGTCATATGGATCGGGCCTCATGTTGAATAACCACTTTTTAAACCCTCACAGTGACCAAAATTGCCATTTTTACAGAGTTTTGCTTAGTCAAAATCTTTAATTTTGACCAATTTCAGGCACAGAAATGACTTTAAACACACTTATTTTAGTTGAAAAAGTAATAACTCACATCCAACCGTCATTTAAAGTCAAAAGATTAAATGTTAAAATTTCATCAATATTGACCATTTTTTCAACGTTCGACTGGTCCGGGGTCATCGTTTTTCATCAGAAAATTGATTTTTTGGACTCTACCAAAAATGATTCAAAATGTCATTTGGATCGGGCCTCATGTTGAATAACCACTTTTTAAACCTCACAGTGACCAAAATTGCCATTTTTACAGAGTTTTGCTTACTCAAAATCTTCAATTTTGACCAATTTCAGGCACAGAAATGACTTTAAACACACTTATTTTAGTTGAAAAAGTAATAACTCACATCCAACCGTCATTTAAAGTCAAAAGATTAAATGTTAAAATTTCATCAATATTGACCAATTTTTTCAACGTTCGACTGGTCCGGGGTCATCGTTTTTCATCAGAAAATTGATTTTTTGGACTCTACCAAAAATGATTCAAAATGTCATTTGGATCGTGCCTCATGTTGAATAACCACTTTTTAAACCCTCACAGTGACCAAAATTGCCATTTTTACAGAGTTTTGCTTACTCAAAATCTTCAATTTTGACCAATTTCAGGCACAGAAATGACTTTAAACACACTTATTTTAGTTGAAAAAGTAATACCTCACATCCAACCGTCATTTAAAGTCAAAAGATTAAATATTAAAATTTCATCAATATTGACCATTTTTTCAACGTTCAACTGGTCCGGGGTCATCGTTTTTCATCAGAAAATAGATCTTTTGGACTCTACCAAAAATGATTAAAAATGTCATTTGGATCGGGCCTCATGTTGAATAACCACTTTTTGAACCCTCACAGTGACCAAAATTGCCATTTTTACAGAGTTTTGCTTACTCAAAATCTTCAATTTTGACCAATTTCAGGCACAGAAATGACTTTAAACACACTTATTTTAGTTGAAAAAGTAATAACTCACATCCAACCGTCATTTAAAGTCAAAAGATTAAATGTTAAAATGTCATCAATATTGACCATTTTTTCAACGTTCGACTGGTCCGGGGTCATCGTTTTTCATCAGAAAATTGATTTTTTGGACTCTACCAAAAATGATTCAAAATGTCATTTGGATCGGGCCTCATGTTGAATAACCACTTTTTAAACCCTCACAGTGACCAAAATTGCCATTTTTACAGAGTTTTGCTTACTCAAAATCTTCAAATTTTGACCAATTTCAGGCACAAAAATGACTTTAAACACACTTATTTTAGTTGAAAAAGTAATAACTCACATCCAACCGTCATTTAAAGTCAAAAGATTAAATGTTAAAATTTCATAAATATTGACCGTTTTTTCAACGTTCGACTGGTCCCGGGTCATCGTTTTTCATCAGAAAATTGATTTTTTGGACTCTACAAAAAATGATTCAAAATGTCATTTGGATCGGGCCTCATGTTGAATAACCACTTTTTAAACCCTCACAGTGACCAAAATTGCCATTTTTACAGAGTTTTGCTTACTCAAAATCTTCAATTTTGACCAATTTCAGGCACAGAAATGACGTTAAACACACTTATTTTAGTTGAAAAAGTAATAACTCACATCCAACCGTCATTTAAAGTCAAAAGATTAAATGTTAAAATGTCATCAATATTGACCATTTTTTCAACGTTCAACTGGTCCGGGGTCATCGTTTTTCATCAGAAAATTGATTTTTTGGACTCTACCAAAAATGATTCAAAATGTCATTTGGATAGAGCCTCATGTTGAATAACAACTTTTTAAACCCTCACAGTGACCAAAATTGCCATTTTTACAGAGTTTTGCTTACTCAAAATCTTCAAATTTTGACCAATTTCAGGCACAAAAATGACTTTAAACACACTTATTTTAGTTGAAAAAGTAATAACTCACATCCAACCGTCATTTAAAGTCAAAAGATTAAATGTTAAAATTTCATCAATATTGACCATTTTTTCAACGTTCGACTGGTCCGGGGTCATCGTTTTTCATCAGAAAATTGATTTTTTGGACTCTACCAAAAATGATTCAAAATGTCATTTGGATCGGGCCTCATGTTGAATAACCACTTTTTAAACCTCACAGTGACCAAAATTGCCATTTTTACAGAGTTTTGCTTACTCAAAATCTTCAATTTTGACCAATTTCAGGCACAGAAATGACTTTAAACACACTTATTTTAGTTGAAAAAGTAATAACTCACATCCAACCGTCATTTAAAGTCAAAAGATTAAATGTTAAAATTTCATCAATATTGACCATTTTTTCAACGTTTGACTGGTCCGGGGTCATCGTTTTTCATCAGAAAATTGATTTTTTGGACTCTACCAAAAATGATTCAAAATGTCATTTGGATCGGGCCTCATGTTGAATAACCACTTTTTAAACCCTCACAGTGACCAAAATTGCCATTTTTACAGAGTTTTGCTTACTCAAAATCTTCAATTTTGACCAATTTCAGGCACAGAAATGACTTTAAACACACTTATTTTAGTTGAAAAAGTAATAACTCACATACAACCGTCATTTAAAGTCAAAAGATTAAATGTAAAAATTTCATCAATATTGACCATTTTTTCAACGTTCGACTGGTCCGGGGTCATCGTTTTTCATCAGAAAATTGATTTTTTGGACTCTACCAAAAATGATTCAAAATGTCATTTGGATCGAGCCTCATGTTGAATAACAACTTTTTAAACCCTCACAGTGACCAAAATTGCCATTTTTACAGAGTTTTGCTTACTCAAAATCTTCAAATTTTGACCAATTTCAGGCACAAAAATGACTTTAAACACACTTATTTTAGTTGAAAAAGTAATAACTCACATCCAACCGTCATTTAAAGTCAAAAGATTAAATGTTAAAATGTCATCAATATTGACCATTTTTTCAACGTTCGACTGGTCCGGGGGTCATAGTTTTTCATCAGAAAATTGATTTTTTGGACTCTACCAAAAATGATTCAAAATGTCATATGGATCGGGCCTCATGTTGAATAACCACTTTTTAAACCCTCACAGTGACCAAAATTGCCATTTTTACAGAGTTTTGCTTACTCAAAAGCTTCAAATTTGACCAATTTCAAGCACAGAAATGACTTTAAACACACTTATTTTAGTTGAAAAAGTAATAACTCACATCCAACCGTCATTTAAAGTCAAAAGATTAAATGTTAAAATGTCATCAATATTGACCATTTTTTCAACGTTCGACTGGTCCGGGGTCATCGTTTTTCATCAGAAAATTGATTTTTTGGACTCTACCAAAAATGATTCAAAATGTCATTTGGATCGGGCCTCATGTTGAATAACCACTTTTTAAACCCTCACAGTGACCAAAATTGCCATTTTTACAGAGTTTTGCTTACTCAAAATCTTCAAATTTTGACCAATTTCAGGCACAAAAATGACTTTAAACACACTTATTTTAGTTGAAAAAGTAATAACTCACATCCAACCGTCATTTAAAGTCAAAAGATTAAAATGTTAAAATTTCATAAATATTGACCGTTTTTTCAACGTTCGACTGGCCTGGGGTCATCGTTTTTCATCAGAAAATTGATTTTTTGGACTCTACAAAAAATGATTCAAAATGTCATTTGGATCGGGCCTCATGTTGAATAACCACTTTTTAAACCCTCACAGTGACCAAAATTGCCATTTTTACAGAGTTTTGCTTACTCAAAATCTTCAATTTTGACCAATTTCAGGCACAGAAATGACGTTAAACACACTTATTTTAGTTGAAAAAGTAATAACTCACATCCAACCGTCATTTAAAGTCAAAAGATTAAATGTTAAAATGTCATCAATATTGACCATTTTTTCAACGTTCAACTGGTCCGGGGTCATCGTTTTTCATCAGAAAATTGATTTTTTGGACTCTACCAAAAATGATTCAAAATGTCATTTGGATAGAGCCTCATGTTGAATAACAACTTTTTAAACCCTCACAGTGAACAAAATTGCCATTTTTACAGAGTTTTGCTTACTCAAAATCTTCAAATTTTGACCAATTTCAGGCACAAAAATGACTTTAAACACACTTATTTTAGTTGAAAAAGTAATAACTCACATCCAACCGTCATTTAAAGTCAAAAGATTAAATGTTAAAATTTCATCAATATTGACCATTTTTTCAACGTTCGACTGGTCCGGGGTCATCGTTTTTCATCAGAAAATTGATTTTTTGGACTCTACCAAAAATGATTCAAAATGTCATTTGGATCGGGCCTCATGTTGAATAACCACTTTTTAAACCTCACAGTGACCAAAATTGCCATTTTTACAGAGTTTTGCTTACTCAAAATCTTCAATTTTGACCAATTTCAGGGACAGAAATGACTTTAAACACACTTATTTTAGTTGAAAAAGTAATAACTCACATCCAACCGTCATTTAAAGTCAAAAGATTAAATGTTAAAATTTCATCAATATTGACCATTTTTTCAACGTTCGACTGGTCCGGGGTCATCGTTTTTCATCAGAAAATTGATTTTTTGGACTCTACCAAAAATGATTCAAAATGTCATTTGGATCGGGCCTCATGTTGAATAACCACTTTTTAAACCCTCACAGTGACCAAAATTGCCATTTTTACAGAGTTTTGCTTACTCAAAATCTTCAATTTTGACCAATTTCAGGCACAGAAATGACTTTAAACACACTTATTTTAGTTGAAAAAGTAATAACTCACATCCAACCGTCATTTAAAGTCAAAAGATTAAATGTTAAAATTTCATCAATATTGACCATTTTTTCAACGTTCGACTGGTCCGGGGTCATCGTTTTTCATCAGAAAATTGATTTTTTGGACTCTACCAAAAATGATTCAAAATGTCATTTGGATCGTGCCTCATGTTGAATAACAACTTTTTAAACCCTCACAGTGACCAAAATTGCCATTTTTACAGAGTTTTGCTTACTCAAAATCTTCAAATTTTGACCAATTTCAGGCACAAAAATGACTTTAAACACACTTATTTTAGTTGAAAAAGTAATAACTCACATCCAACCGTCATTTAAAGTCAAAAGATTAAATGTTAAAATGTCATCAATATTGACCATTTTTTCAACGTTCGACTGGTCCGGGGTCATAGTTTTTCATCAGAAAATTGATTTTTTGGACTCTACCAAAAATGATTCAAAATGTCATATGGATCGGGCCTCATGTTGAATAACCACTTTTTAAACCCTCACAGTGACCAAAATTGCCATTTTTACAGAGTTTTGCTTACTCAAAAGCTTCAAATTTGACCAATTTCAAGCACAGAAATGACTTTAAACACACTTATTTTAGTTGAAAAAGTAATAACTCACATCCAACCGTCATTTAAAGTCAAAAGATTAAATGTTAAAATTTCATCAATATTGACCAATTTTTTCAACGTTCGACTGGTCCGGGGTCATCGTTTTTCATCAGAAAATTGATTTTTTGGACTCTACCAAAAATGATTCAAAATGTCATTTGGATCGGGCCTCATGTTGAATAACCACTTTTTAAACCCTCACAGTGACCAAAATTGCCATTTTTACAGAGTTTTGCTTACTCAAAATCTTCAATTTTGACCAATTTCAGGCACAGAAATGACTTTAAACACACTTATTTTAGTTGAAAAAGTAATACCTCACATCCAACCGTCATTTAAAGTCAAAAGATTAAATATTAAAATTTCATCAATATTGACCATTTTTTCAACGTTCAACTGGTCCGGGGTCATCGTTTTCCATCAGAAAATAGATTTTTTGGACTCTACCAAAAATGATTAAAAATGTCATTTGGATCGGGCCTCATGTTGAATAACCACTTTTTAAACCCTCACAGTGACCAAAATTGCCATTTTTACCGTTTTGCTTACTCAAAATCTTCAATTTTGACCAATTTCAGGCACAGAAATGACTTTAAACACACTTATTTTAGTTGAAAAAGTAATAACTCACATCCAACCGTCATTTAAAGTCAAAAGATTAAATGTTAAAATTTCATCAATATTGACCATTTTTTCAACGTTCGACTGGTCCGGGGTCATCGTTTTTCATCAGAAAATTGATTTTTTGGACTCTACCAAAAATGATTCAAAATGTCATTTGGATCGGGCCTCATGTTTAATAACCACTTTTTAAACCCTCACCGTGACCAAAATTGCCATTTTTACAGAGTTTTGCTTACTCAAAATCTTCAATTTTGACCAATTTCAGGCACAGAAAAGACTTTAAACACACTTATTTTAGTTGAAAAAGTAATAACTCACATCCAACCGTCATTTAAAGTCAAAAGATTAAATGTTAAAATTTCATAAATATTGACCGTTTTTTCAACGTTCGACTGGTCGGGGTCATTGTTTTTCATCAGAAAATTGATTTTTGGACTCTACCAAAAATGATTCAAAATGTCATATGGATCGGGCCTCATGTTGAATAACCACTTTTTAAACCCTCACAGTTACCAAAATTGCCATTTTTACAGAGTTTTGCTTACTCAAAATCTTCAATTTTGACCAATTTCAGGCACAGAAATGACTTTAAACACACCTATTTTAGTTGAAAAAGTAATAACTCACATCCAACCGTCATTTAAAGTCAAAAGATTAAATGTTAAAATTTCATCAATATTGATCATTTTTTCAACGTTCGACTGGTCCGGGATCATCGTTTTTCATCAGAAAATTGATTTTTTGGACTCTACCAAAAATGATTCAAAATGTCATTTGGATCGGGCCTCATGTTGAATAACCACTTTTTAAACCCTCACAGTGACCAAAATTGCCATTTTTACAGAGTTTTGCTTACTCAAAATCTTCAATTTTGACCAATTTCAGGCACAGAAATGACTTTAAACACACTTATTTTAGTTGAAAAAGTAATAACTCACATCCAACCGTCATTTAAAGTCAAAAGATTAAATGTTAAAATTTCATAAATATTGACCGTTTTTTCAACGTTCGACTGGTCCGGGGTCATCGTTTTTCATCAGAAAATTGATTTTTTGGACTCTACCAAAAATGATTCAAAATGTCATTTGGATCGGGCCTCATGTTGAATAACCACTTTTTAAACCCTCACAGTGACCAAAATTGCCATTTTTACAGAGTTTTGCTTACTCAAAATCTTCAATTTTGACCAATTTCAGGCACAGAAATGACTTTAAACACACTTATTTTAGTTGAAAAAGTAATAACTCACATCCAACCGTCATTTAAAGTCAAAAGATTAAATGTTAAAATTTCATCAATATTGACCATTTTTTCAACGTTCGACTGGTCCGGGGTCATCGTTTTTCATCAGAAAATTGATTTTTTGGACTCTACCAAAAATGATTCAAAATGTCATTTGGATCGAGCCTCATGTTGAATAACCACTTTTTAAACCCTCACAGTGACCAAAATTGCCATTTTTACAGAGTTTTGCTTACTCAAAATCTTCAATTTTGACCAATTTCAGGCACAGAAATGACTTTAAACACACTTATTTTAGTTGAAAAAGTAATAACTCACATCCAACTGTCATTTAAAGTCAAAAGATTAAGTGTTAAAATTTCATCAATATTGACCATTTTTTCAACGTTC
This sequence comes from Lissotriton vulgaris, assembly GCF_964263255.1. Lineage (NCBI taxonomy): Eukaryota > Metazoa > Chordata > Amphibia > Caudata > Salamandridae > Lissotriton > Lissotriton vulgaris. The sequence goes on along the minus strand of NW_028244834.1, from coordinate 58,111 downwards.
GACTGGTCCGGGGTCATCGTTTTTCATCAGAAAATAGATTTTTTGGACTCTACCAAAAATGATTAAAAATGTCATTTGGATCGGGCCTCATGTTGAATAACCACTTTTTAAACCCTCACAGTGACCAAAATTGCCATTTTTACAGAGTTTTGCTTACTCAAAATCTTCAATTTTGACCAATTTCAGGCACAGAAATGACTTTAAACACACTTATTTTAGTTGAAAAAGTAATAACTCACATCCAACCGTCATTTAAAGTCAAAAGATTAAATGTTAAAATTTCATCAATATTGACCATTTTTTCAACGTTCGACTGGTCCGGGGTCATCGTTTTTCATCAGAAAATTGATTTTTTGGACTCTACCAAAAATGATTCAAAATGTCATTTGGATCGGGCCTCATGTTGAATAACCACTTTTTAAACCCTCACAGTGACCAAAATTGCCATTTTTACAGAGTTTTGCTTACTCAAAATCTTCAATTTTGACCAATTTCAGGCACAGAAATGACTTTAAACACACTTATTTTAGTTGAAAAAGTAATAACTCACATCCAACTGTCATTTAAAGTCAAAAGATTAAATGTTAAAATTTCATAAATATTGACCGTTTTTTCAACGTTCGACTGGTCCGGGGTCATCGTTTTTCATCAGAAAATTGATTTTTTGGACTCTACCAAAAATGATTCAAAATGTCATTTGGATCGGGCCTCATGTTGAATAACCACTTTTTAAACCCTCACAGTGACCAAAATTGCCATTTTTACAGAGTTTTGCTTACTCAAAATCTTCAATTTTGACCAATTTCAGGCACAGAAATGACTTTAAACACACTTATTTTAGTTGAAAAAGTAATAACTCACATCCAACCGTCATTTAAAGTCAAAAGATTAAATGTTAAAATTTCATCAATATTGACCATTTTTTCAACGTTCGACTGGTCCGGGGTCATCGTTTTTCATCAGAAAATTGATTTTTTGGACTCTACCAAAAATGATTCAAAATGTCATTTGGATCGAGCCTCATGTTGAATAACCACTTTTTAAACCCTCACAGTGACCAAAATTGCCATTTTTACAGAGTTTTGCTTACTCAAAATCTTCAATTTTGACCAATTTCAGGCACAGAAATGACTTTAAACACACTTATTTTAGTTGAAAAAGTAATAACTCACATCCAACTGTCATTTAAAGTCAAAAGATTAAGTGTTAAAATTTCATCAATATTGACCATTTTTTCAACGTTCGACTGGTCCGGGGTCATCGTTTTTCATCAGAAAATAGATTTTTTGGACTCTACCAAAAATGATTAAAAATGTCATTTGGATCGGGCCTCATGTTGAATAACCACTTTTTAAACCCTCACAGTGACCAAAATTGCCATTTTTACAGAGTTTTGCTTACTCAAAATCTTCAATTTTGACCAATTTCAGGCACAGAAATGACTTTAAACACACTTATTTTAGTTGAAAAAGTAATAACTCACATACAACCGTCATTTAAAGTCAAAAGATTAAATGTTAAAATTTCATCAATATTGACCATTTTTTCAACGTTCGACTGGTCCGGGGTCATCGTTTTTCATCAGAAAATTGATTTTTTGGACTCTACCAAAAATGATTCAAAATGTCATTTGGATCGAGCCTCATGTTGAATAACAACTTTTTAAACCCTCACAGTGACCAAAATTGCCATTTTTACAGAGTTTTGCTTACTCAAAATCTTCAAATTTTGACCAATTTCAGGCACAAAAATGACTTTAAACACACTTATTTTAGTTGAAAAAGTAATAACTCACATCCAACCGTCATTTAAAGTCAAAAGATTAAATGTTAAAATGTCATCAATATTGACCATTTTTTCAACGTTCGACTGGTCCGGGGTCATAGTTTTTCATCAGAAAATTGATTTTTTGGACTCTACCAAAAATGATTCAAAATGTCATATGGATCGGGCCTCATGTTGAATAACCACTTTTTAAACCCTCACAGTGACCAAAATTGCCATTTTTACAGAGTTTTGCTTACTCAAAAGCTTCAAATTTGACCAATTTCAAGCACAGAAATGACTTTAAACACACTTATTTTAGTTGAAAAAGTAATAACTCACATCCAACCGTCATTTAAAGTCAAAAGATTAAATGTTAAAATTTCATCAATATTGACCAATTTTTTCAACGTTCGACTGGTCCGGGGTCATCGTTTTTCATCAGAAAATTGATTTTTTGGACTCTACCAAAAATGATTCAAAATGTCATTTGGATCGGGCCTCATGTTGAATAACCACTTTTTAAACCCTCACAGTGACCAAAATTGCCATTTTTACAGAGTTTTGCTTACTCAAAATCTTCAATTTTGACCAATTTCAGGCACAGAAATGACTTTAAACACACTTATTTTAGTTGAAAAAGTAATACCTCACATCCAACCGTCATTTAAAGTCAAAAGATTAAATATTAAAATTTCATCAATATTGACCATTTTTTCAACGTTCAACTGGTCCGGGGTCATCGTTTTCCATCAGAAAATAGATTTTTTGGACTCTACCAAAAATGATTAAAAATGTCATTTGGATCGGGCCTCATGTTGAATAACCACTTTTTAAACCCTCACAGTGACCAAAATTGCCATTTTTACAGAGTTTTGCTTACTCAAAATCTTCAATTTTGACCGATTTCAGGCACAGAAATGACTTTAAACACACTTATTTTAGTTGAAAAAGTAATAACTCACATCCAACCGTCATTTAAAGTCAAAAGATTAAATGTTAAAATTTCATCAATATTGACCATTTTTTCAACGTTCGACTGGTCCGGGGTCATCGTTTTTCATCAGAAAATTGATTTTTTGGACTCTACCAAAAATGATTCAAAATGTCATTTGGATCGGGCCTCATGTTTAATAACCACTTTTTAAACCCTCACCGTGACCAAAATTGCCATTTTTACAGAGTTTTGCTTACTCAAAATCTTCAATTTTGACCAATTTCAGGCACAGAAATGACTTTAAACACACTTATTTTAGTTGAAAAAGTAATAACTCACATCCAACCGTCATTTAAAGTCAAAAGATTAAATGTTAAAATTTCATAAATATTGACCGTTTTTTCAACGTTCGACTGGTCGGGGTCATTGTTTTTCATCAGAAAATTGATTTTTGGACTCTACCAAAAATGATTCAAAATGTCATATGGATCGGGCCTCATGTTGAATAACCACTTTTTAAACCCTCACAGTTACCAAAATTGCCATTTTTACAGAGTTTTGCTTACTCAAAATCTTCAATTTTGACCAATTTCAGGCACAGAAATGACTTTAAACACACTTATTTTAGTTGAAAAAGTAATAACTCACATCCAACCGTCATTTAAAGTCAAAAGATTAAATGTTAAAATTTCATCAATATTGACCATTTTTTCAACGTTCGACTGGTCCGGGATCATCGTTTTTCATCAGAAAATTGATTTTTTGGACTCTACCAAAAATGATTCAAAATGTCATTTGGATCGGGCCTCATGTTGAATAACCACTTTTTAAACCCTCACAGTGACCAAAATTGCCATTTTTACAGAGTTTTGCTTACTCAAAATCTTCAATTTTGACCAATTTCAGGCACAGAAATGACTTTAAACACACTTATTTTAGTTGAAAAAGTAATAACTCACATCCAACCGTCATTTAAAGTCAAAAGATTAAATGTTAAAATTTCATAAATATTGACCGTTTTTTCAACGTTCGACTGGTCCGGGGTCATCGTTTTTCATCAGAAAATTGATTTTTTGGACTCTACCAAAAATGATTCAAAATGTCATTTGGATCGGGCCTCATGTTGAATAACCACTTTTTAAACCCTCACAGTGACCAAAATTGCCATTTTTACAGAGTTTTGCTTACTCAAAATCTTCAATTTTGACCAATTTCAGGCACAGAAATGACTTTAAACACACTTATTTTAGTTGAAAAAGTAATAACTCACATCCAACCGTCATTTAAAGTCAAAAGATTAAATGTTAAAATTTCATCAATATTGACCATTTTTTCAACGTTCGACTGGTCCGGGGTCATCGTTTTTCATCAGAAAATTGATTTTTTGGACTCTACCAAAAATGATTCAAAATGTCATTTGGATCGAGCCTCATGTTGAATAACCACTTTTTAAACCCTCACAGTGACCAAAATTGCCATTTTTACAGAGTTTTGCTTACTCAAAATCTTCAATTTTGACCAATTTCAGGCACAGAAATGACTTTAAACACACTTATTTTAGTTGAAAAAGTAATAACTCACATCCAACTGTCATTTAAAGTCAAAAGATTAAGTGTTAAAATTTCATCAATATTGACCATTTTTTCAACGTTCGACTGGTCCGGGGTCATCGTTTTTCATCAGAAAATAGATTTTTTGGACTCTACCAAAAATGATTAAAAATGTCATTTGGATCGGGCCTCATGTTGAATAACCACTTTTTAAACCCTCACAGTGACCAAAATTGCCATTTTTACAGAGTTTTGCTTACTCAAAATCTTCAATTTTGACCAATTTCAGGCACAGAAATGACTTTAAACACACTTATTTTAGTTGAAAAAGTAATAACTCACATCCAACCGTCATTTAAAGTCAAAAGATTAAATGTTAAAATTTCATCAATATTGACCATTTTTTCAACGTTCGACTGGTCCGGGGTCATCGTTTTTCATCAGAAAATTGATTTTTTGGACTCTACCAAAAATGATTCAAAATGTCATTTGGATCGGGCCTCATGTTGAATAACCACTTTTTAAACCCTCACAGTGACCAAAATTGCCATTTTTACAGAGTTTTGCTTACTCAAAATCTTCAATTTTGACCAATTTCAGGCACAGAAATGACTTTAAACACACTTATTTTAGTTGAAAAAGTAATAACTCACATCCAACCGTCATTTAAAGTCAAAAGATTAAATGTTAAAATTTCATAAATATTGACCGTTTTTTCAACGTTCGACTGGTCCGGGGTCATCGTTTTTCATCAGAAAATTGATTTTTTGGACTCTACCAAAAATGATTCAAAATGTCATTTGGATCGGGCCTCATGTTGAATAACCACTTTTTAAACCCTCACAGTGACCAAAATTGCCATTTTTACAGAGTTTTGCTTACTCAAAATCTTCAATTTTGACCAATTTCAGGCACAGAAATGACTTTAAACACACTTATTTTAGTTGAAAAAGTAATAACTCACATCCAACCGTCATTTAAAGTCAAAAGATTAAATGTTAAAATTTCATCAATATTGACCATTTTTTCAACGTTCGACTGGTCCGGGGTCATCGTTTTTCATCAGAAAATTGATTTTTTGGACTCTACCAAAAATGATTCAAAATGTCATTTGGATCGAGCCTCATGTTGAATAACCACTTTTTAAACCCTCACAGTGACCAAAATTGCCATTTTTACAGAGTTTTGCTTACTCAAAATCTTCAATTTTGACCAATTTCAGGCACAGAAATGACTTTAAACACACTTATTTTAGTTGAAAAAGTAATAACTCACATCCAACTGTCATTTAAAGTCAAAAGATTAAGTGTTAAAATTTCATCAATATTGACCATTTTTTCAACGTTCGACTGGTCCGGGGTCATCGTTTTTCATCAGAAAATAGATTTTTTGGACTCTACCAAAAATGATTAAAAATGTCATTTGGATCGGGCCTCATGTTGAATAACCACTTTTTAAACCCTCACAGTGACCAAAATTGCCATTTTTACAGAGTTTTGCTTACTCAAAATCTTCAATTTTGACCAATTTCAGGCACAGAAATGACTTTAAACACACTTATTTTAGTTGAAAAAGTAATAACTCACATCCAACCGTCATTTAAAGTCAAAAGATTAAATGTTAAAATTTCATCAATATTGACCATTTTTTCAACGTTCGACTGGTCCGGGGTCATCGTTTTTCATCAGAAAATTGATTTTTTGGACTCTACCAAAAATGATTCAAAATGTCATTTGGATCGAGCCTCATGTTGAATAAAAACTTTTTAAACCCTCACAGTGACCAAAATTGCCATTTTTACAGAGTTTTGCTTACTCAAAATCTTCAAATTTTGACCAATTTCAGGCACAAAAATGACTTTAAACACACTTATTTTAGTTGAAAAAGTAATAACTCACATCCAACCGTCATTTAAAGTCAAAAGATTAAATGTTAAAATTTCATCAATATTGACCATTTTTTCAACGTTCGACTGGTCCGGGGTCATCGTTTTTCATCAGAAAATTGATTTTTTGGACTCTACCAAAAATGATTCAAAATGTCATTTGGATCGGGCCTCATGTTGAATAACCACTTTTTAAACCCTCACAGTGACCAAAATTGCCATTTTTACAGAGTTTTGCTTACTCAAAATCTTCAATTTTGACCAATTTCAGGCACAGAAATGACTTTAAACACACTTATTTTAGTTGAAAAAGTAATAACTCACATCCAACCGTCATTTAAAGTCAAAAGATTAAATGTTAAAATGTCATCAATATTGACCATTTTTTCAACGTTCGACTGGTCCGGGGTCATCGTTTTTCATCAGAAAATTGATTTTTTGGACTCTACCGAAAATGATTCAAAATGTCATTTGGATCGAGCCTCATGTTGAATAACAACTTTTTAAACCCTCACAGTGACCAAAATTGCCATTTTTACAGAGTTTTGCTTACTCAAAATCTTCAAATTTTGACCAATTTCAGGCACAAAAATGACTTTAAACACACTTATTTTAGTTGAAAAAGTAATAACTCACATCCAACCGTCATTTAAAGTCAAAAGATTAAATGTTAAAATTTCATCAATATTGACTATTTTTTCAACGTTCGACTGGTCCGGGGTCATAGTTTTTCATCAGAAAATTGATTTTTTGGACTCTACCAAAAATGATTCAAAATGTCATATGGATCGGGCCTCATGTTGAATAACCACTTTTTAAACCCTCACAGTTACCAAAATTGCCATTTTTACAGAGTTTTGCTTAGTCAAAATCTTCAATTTTGACCAATTTCAGGCACAGAAATGACTTTAAACACACTTATTTTAGTTGAAAAAGTAATAACTCACATCCAACCGTCATTTAAAGTCAAAAGATTAAATGTTAAAATTTCATAAATATTGACCATTTTTTCAACGTTCGACTGGTCCGGGGTCATCGTTTTTCATCAGAAAATTGATTTTTTGGACTCTACCAAAAATGATTCAAAATGTCATTTGGATCGGGCCTCATGTTGAATAACCACTTTTTAAACCTCACAGTGACCAAAATTGCCATTTTTACAGAGTTTTGCTTACTCAAAATCTTCAATTTTGACCAATTTCAGGCACAGAAATGACTTTAAACACACTTATTTTAGTTGAAAAAGTAATAACTCACATCCAACCGTCATTTAAAGTCAAAAGATTAAATGTTAAAATTTCATCAATATTGACCAATTTTTTCAACGTTCGACTGGTCCGGGGTCATCGTTTTTCATCAGAAAATTGATTTTTTGGACTCTACCAAAAATGATTCAAAATGTCATTTGGATCGGGCCTCATGTTGAATAACCACTTTTTAAACCCTCACAGTGACCAAAATTGCCATTTTTACAGAGTTTTGCTTACTCAAAATCTTCAATTTTGACCAATTTCAGGCACAGAAATGACTTTAAACACACTTATTTTAGTTGAAAAAGTAATACCTCACATCCAACCGTCATTTAAAGTCAAAAGATTAAATATTAAAATTTCATCAATATTGACCATTTTTTCAACGTTCAACTGGTCCGGGGTCATCGTTTTTCATCAGAAAATAGATTTTTTGGACTCTACCAAAAATGATTAAAAATGTCATTTGGATCGGGCCTCATGTTGAATAACCACTTTTTGAACCCTCACAGTGACCAAAATTGCCATTTTTACAGAGTTTTGCTTACTCAAAATCTTCAATTTTGACTAATTTCAGGCACAGAAATGACTTTAAACACACTTATTTTAGTTGAAAAAGTAATAACTCACATCCAACCGTCATTTAAAGTCAAAAGATTAAATGTTAAAATGTCATCAATATTGACCATTTTTTCAACGTTTGACTGGTCCGGGGTCATCGTTTTTCATCAGAAAATTGATTTTTTGGACTCTACCAAAAATGATTCAAAATGTCATTTGGATCGGGCCTCATGTTGAATAACCACTTTTCAAACCCTCACAGTGACCAAAATTGCCATTTTTACAGAGTTTTGCTTACTCAAAATCTTCAACTTTGACCAATTTCTGGCACAGAAATGACTTTAAACACACTTATTTTAGTTGAAAAAGTAATAACTCACATCCAACCGTCATTTAAAGTCAAAAGATTAAATGTTAAAATTTCATCAATATTGACCATTTTTTCAACGTTCGACTGGTCCGGGGTCATCGTTTTTCATCAGAAAATTGATTTTTTGGACTCTACCAAAAATGATTCAAAATGTCATTTGGATCGGGCCTCATGTTTAATAACCACTTTTTAAACCCTCACCGTGACCAAAATTGCCATTTTTACAGAGTTTTGCTTACTCAAAATCTTCAATTTTGACCAATTTCAGGCACAGAAATGACTTTAAACACACTTATTTTAGTTGAAAAAGTAATAACTCACATCCAACCATCATTTAAAGTCAAAAGATTAAATGTTAAAATTTCATCAATATTGACCATTTTTTCAACGTTCGACTGGTCCGGGATCATCGTTTTTCATCAGAAAATTGATTTTTTGGACTCTACCAAAAATGATTCAAAATGTCATTTGGATCGGGCCTCATGTTGAATAACCACTTTTTAAACCCTCACTGTGACCAAAATTGCCATTTTTACAGAGTTTTGCTTACTCAAAATCTTCAATTTTGACCAATTTCAGGCACAGAAATGACTTTAAACACACTTATTTTAGTTGAAAAAGTAATAACTCACATCCAACTGTCATTTAAAGTCAAAAGATTAAGTGTTAAAATTTCATCAATATTGACCATTTTTTCAACGTTCGACTGGTCCGGGGTCATCGTTTTTCATCAGAAAATAGATTTTTTGGACTCTACCAAAAATGATTAAAAATGTCATTTGGATCGGGCCTCATGTTGAATAACCACTTTTTAAACCCTCACAGTGACCAAAATTGCCATTTTTACAGAGTTTTGCTTACTCAAAATCTTCAATTTTGACCAATTTCAGGCACAGAAATGACTTTAAACACACTTATTTTAGTTGAAAAAGTAATAACTCACATCCAACCGTCATTTAAAGTCAAAAGATTAAATGTTAAAATTTCATCAATATTGACCAATTTTTTCAACGTTCGACTGGTCCGGGGTCATCGTTTTTCATCAGAAAATTGATTTTTTGGACTCTACCAAAAATGATTAAAAATGTCATTTGGATCGGGCCTCATGTTGAATAACCACTTTTTAAACCCTCACAGTGACCAAAATTGCCATTTTTACAGAGTTTTGCTTACTCAAAATCTTCAATTTTGACCAATTTCAGGCACAGAAATGACTTTAAACACACTTATTTTAGTTGAAAAAGTAATAACTCACATCCAACCGTCATTTAAAGTCAAAAGATTAAATGTTAAAATGTCATCAATATTGACCATTTTTTCAACGTTCAACTGGTCCGGGGTCATCGTTTTTCATCAGAAAATTGATTTTTTGGACTCTACCAAAAATGATTCAAAATGTCATTTGGATAGAGCCTCATGTTGAATAACAACTTTTTAAACCCTCACAGTGACCAAAATTGCCATTTTTACAGAGTTTTGCTTACTCAAAATCTTCAAATTTTGACCAATTTCAGGCACAAAAATGACTTTAAACACACTTATTTTAGTTGAAAAAGTAATAACTCACATCCAACCGTCATTTAAAGTCAAAAGATTAAATGTTAAAATGTCATCAATATTGACCATTTTTTCAACGTTCGACTGGTCCGGGGTCATCGTTTTTCATCAGAAAATTGATTTTTTGGACTCTACCAAAAATGATTCAAAATGTCATTTGGATCGGGCCTCATGTTTAATAACCACTTTTTAAACCCTCACCGTGACCAAAATTGCCATTTTTACAGAGTTTTGCTTACTCAAAATCTTCAATTTTGACCAATTTCAGGCACAGAAATGACTTTAAACACACTTATTTTAGTTGAAAAAGTAATAACTCACATCCAACCGTCATTTAAAGTCAAAAGATTAAATGTTAAAATTTCATAAATATTGACCGTTTTTTCAACGTTCGACTGGTCCGGGGTCATCGTTTTTCATCAGAAAATTGATTTTTGGACTCTACCAAAAATGATTCAAAATGTCATATGGATCGGGCCTCATGTTGAATAACCACTTTGTAAACCCTCACAGTTACCAAAATTGCCATTTTTACAGAGTTTTGCTTACTCAAAATCTTCAATTTTGACCAATTTCAGGCACAGAAATGACTTTAAACACTTATTTTAGTTGAAAAAGTAATAACTCACATCCAACCGTCATTTAAAGTCAAAAGATTAAATGTTAAAATTTCATCAATATTGACCATTTTTTCAACGTTCGACTGGTCCGGGATCATCGTTTTTCATCAGAAAATTGATTTTTTGGACTCTACCAAAAATGATTCAAAATGTCATTTGGATCGGGCCTCATGTTGAATAACCACTTTTTAAACCCTCACAGTGACCAAAATTGCCATTTTTACAGAGTTTTGCTTACTCAAAATCTTCAATTTTGACCAATTTCAGGCACAGAAATGACTTTAAACACACTTATTTTAGTTGAAAAAGTAATAACTCACATCCAACCGTCATTTAAAGTCAAAAGATTAAATGTTAAAATTTCATAAATATTGACCGTTTTTTCAACGTTCGACTGGTCCGGGGTCATCGTTTTTCATCAGAAAATTGATTTTTTGGACTCTACCAAAAATGATTCAAAATGTCATTTGGATCGGGCCTCATGTTGAATAACCACTTTTTAAACCCTCACAGTGACCAAAATTGCCATTTTTACAGAGTTTTGCTTACTCAAAATCTTCAATTTTGACCAATTTCAGGCACAGAAATGACTTTAAACACACTTATTTTAGTTGAAAAAGTAATAACTCACATCCAACCGTCATTTAAAGTCAAAAGATTAAATGTTAAAATGTCATCAATATTGACCATTTTTTCAACGTTCGACTGGTCCGGGGTCATCGTTTTTCATCAGAAAATTGATTTTTTGGACTCTACCAAAAATGATTCAAAATGTCATTTGGATCGGGCCTCATGTTGAATAACCACTTTTTAAACCCTCACAGTGACCAAAATTGCCATTTTTACAGAGTTTTGCTTACTCAAAATCTTCAATTTTGACCAATTTCAGGCACAGAAATGACTTTAAACACACTTATTTTAGTTGAAAAAGTAATAACTCACATCCAACCGTCATTTAAAGTCAAAAGATTAAATGTTAAAATTTCATCAATATTGACCATTTTTTCAACGTTCGACTGGTCCGGGGTCATCGTTTTTCATCAGAAAATTGATTTTTTGGACTCTACCAAAAATGATTCAAAATGTCATTTGGATCGGGCCTCATGTTTAATAACCACTTTTTAAACCCTCACCGTGACCAAAATTGCCATTTTTACAGAGTTTTGCTTACTCAAAATCTTCAATTTTGACCAATTTCAGGCACAGAAATGACTTTAAACACACTTATTTTAGTTGAAAAAGTAATAACTCACATCCAACCGTCATTTAAAGTCAAAAGATTAAATGTTAAAATTTCATAAATATTGACCGTTTTTTCAACGTTCGACTGGTCGGGGTCATTGTTTTTCATCAGAAAATTGATTTTTGGACTCTACCAAAAATGATTCAAAATGTCATATGGATCGGGCCTCATGTTGAATAACCACTTTTTAAACCCTCACAGTTACCAAAATTGCCATTTTTACAGAGTTTTGCTTACTCAAAATCTTCAATTTTGACCAATTTCAGGCACAGAAATGACTTTAAACACACTTATTTTAGTTGAAAAAGTAATAACTCACATCCAACCGTCATTTAAAGTCAAAAGATTAAATGTTAAAATTTCATCAATATTGACCATTTTTTCAACGTTCGACTGGTCCGGGATCATCGTTTTTCATCAGAAAAATTGATTTTTTGGACTCTACCAAAAATGATTCAAAATGTCATTTGGATCGGGCCTCATGTTGAATAACCACTTTTTAAACCCTCACAGTGACCAAAATTGCCATTTTTACAGAGTTTTGCTTACTCAAAATCTTCAATTTTGACCAATTTCAGGCACAGAAATGACTTTAAACACACTTATTTTAGTTGAAAAAGTAATAACTCACATCCAACCGTCATTTAAAGTCAAAAGATTAAATGTTAAAATTTCATAAATATTGACCGTTTTTTCAACGTTCGACTGGTCCGGGGTCATCGTTTTTCATCAGAAAATTGATTTTTTGGACTCTACCAAAAATGATTCAAAATGTCATTTGGATCGGGCCTCATGTTGAATAACCACTTTTTAAACCCTCACAGTGACCAAAATTGCCATTTTTACAGAGTTTTGCTTACTCAAAATCTTCAATTTTGACCAATTTCAGGCACAGAAATGACTTTAAACACACTTATTTTAGTTGAAAAAGTAATAACTCACATCCAACCGTCATTTAAAGTCAAAAGATTAAATGTTAAAATTTCATCAATATTGACCATTTTTTCAACGTTCGACTGGTCCGGGGTCATCGTTTTTCATCAGAAAATTGATTTTTTGGACTCTACCAAAAATGATTCAAAATGTCATTTGGATCGGGCCTCATGTTTAATAACCACTTTTTAAACCCTCACCGTGACCAAAATTGCCATTTTTACAGAGTTTTGCTTACTCAAAATCTTCAATTTTGACCAATTTCAGGCACAGAAATGACTTTAAACACACTTATTTTAGTTGAAAAAGTAATAACTCACATCCAACCATCATTTAAAGTCAAAAGATTAAATGTTAAAATTTCATCAATATTGACCATTTTTTCAACGTTCGACTGGTCCGGGATCATCGTTTTTCATCAGAAAATTGATTTTTTGGACTCTACCAAAAATGATTCAAAATGTCATTTGGATCGGGCCTCATGTTGAATAACCACTTTTTAAACCCTCACTGTGACCAAAATTGCCATTTTTACAGAGTTTTGCTTACTCAAAATCTTCAATTTTGACCAATTTCAGGCACAGAAATGACTTTAAACACACTTATTTTAGTTGAAAAAGTAATAACTCACATCCAACCGTCATTTAAAGTCAAAAGATTAAGTGTTAAAATTTCATCAATATTGACCATTTTTTCAACGTTCGACTGGTCCGGGGTCATCGTTTTTCATCAGAAAATAGATTTTTTGGACTCTACCAAAAATGATTCAAAATGTCATTTGGATCGGGCCTCATGTTGAATAACCACTTTTTAAACCCTCATAGTGACCAAAATTGCCATTTTTACAGAGTTTTGCTTACTCAAAATCTTCAATTTTGACCAATTTCAGGCACAGAAATGACTTTAAACACACTTATTTTAGTTGAAAAAGTAATAACTCACATACAACCGTCATTTAAAGTCAAAAGATTAAATGTTAAAATTTCATCAATATTGACCATTTTTTCAACGTTCGACTGGTCCGGGGTCATCGTTTTTCATCAGAAAATTGATTTTTTGGACTCTACCAAAAATGATTCAAAATGTCATTTGGATCGAGCCTCATGTTGAATAACAACTTTTTAAACCCTCACAGTGACCAAAATTGCCATTTTTACAGAGTTTTGCTTACTCAAAATCTTCAAATTTTGACCAATTTCAGGCACAAAAATGACTTTAAACACACTTATTTTAGTTGAAAAAGTAATAACTCACATCCAACCGTCATTTAAAGTCAAAAGATTAAATGTTAAAATGTCATCAATATTGACCATTTTTTCAACGTTCGACTGGTCCGGGGTCATCGTTTTTCATCAGAAAATTGATTTTTTGGACTCTACCAAAAATGATTCAAAATGTCATTTGGATCGGGCCTCATGTTGAATAACCACTTTTTAAACCTCACAGTGACCAAAATTGCCATTTTTACAGAGTTTTGCTTACTCAAAATCTTCAATTTTGACCAATTTCAGGCACAGAAATGACTTTAAACACACTTATTTTAGTTGAAAAAGTAATAACTCACATCCAACCGTCATTTAAAGTCAAAAGATTAAATGTTAAAATTTCATCAATATTGACCAATTTTTTCAACGTTCGACTGGTCCGGGGTCATCGTTTTTCATCAGAAAATTGATTTTTTGGACTCTACCAAAAATGATTCAAAATGTCATTTGGATCGGGCCTCATGTTGAATAACCACTTTTTAAACCCTCACAGTGACCAAAATTGCCATTTTTACAGAGTTTTGCTTACTCAAAATCTTCAATTTTGACCAATTTCAGGCACAGAAATGACTTTAAACACACTTATTTTAGTTGAAAAAGTAATACCTCACATCCAACCGTCATTTAAAGTCAAAAGATTAAATATTAAAATTTCATCAATATTGACCATTTTTTCAACGTTCAACTGGTCCGGGGTCATCGTTTTTCATCAGAAAATAGATTTTTTGGACTCTACCAAAAATGATTAAAAATGTCATTTGGATCGGGCCTCATGTTGAATAACCACTTTTTGAACCCTCACAGTGACCAAAATTGCCATTTTTACAGAGTTTTGCTTACTCAAAATCTTCAATTTTGACCAATTTCAGGCACAGAAATGACTTTAAACACACTTATTTTAGTTGAAAAAGTAATAACTCACATCCAACCGTCATTTAAAGTCAAAAGATTAAATGTTAAAATGTCATCAATATTGACCATTTTTTCAACGTTTGACTGGTCCGGGGTCATCGTTTTTCATCAGAAAATTGATTTTTTGGACTCTACCAAAAATGATTCAAAATGTCATTTGGATCGGGCCTCATGTTGAATAACCACTTTTTAAACCCTCACAGTGACCAAAATTGCCATTTTTACAGAGTTTTGCTTACTCAAAATCTTCAAATTTTGACCAATTTCAGGCACAAAAATGACTTTAAACACACTTATTTTAGTTGAAAAAGTAATAACTCACATCCAACCGTCATTTAAAGTCAAAAGATTAAATGTTAAAATTTCATCAATATTGACCATTTTTTCAACGTTCGACTGGTCCGGGGTCATCGTTTTTCATCAGAAAATTGATTTTTTGGACTCTACAAAAAATGATTCAAAATGTCATTTGGATCGGGCCTCATGTTGAATAACCACTTTTTAAACCCTCACAGTGACCAAAATTGCCATTTTTACAGAGTTTTGCTTACACAAAATCTTCAATTTTGACCAATTTCAGGCACAGAAATGACTTTAAACACACTTATTTTAGTTGAAAAAGTAATACCTCACATCCAACCGTCATTTAAAGTCAAAAGATTAAATATTAAAATTTCATCAATATTGACCATTTTTTCAACGTTCAACTGGTCCGGGGTCATCGTTTTCCATCAGAAAATAGATTTTTTGGACTCTACCAAAAATGATTAAAAATGTCATTTGGATCGGGCCTCATGTTGAATAACCACTTTTTAAACCCTCACAGTGACCAAAATTGCCATTTTTACAGAGTTTTGCTTACTCAAAATCTTCAATTTTGACCAATTTCAGGCACAGAAATGACTTTAAACACACTTATTTTAGTTGAAAAAGTAATAACTCACATCCAACCGTCATTTAAAGTCAAAAGATTAAATGTTAAAATTTCATCAATATTGACCATTTTTTCAACGTTCGACTGGTCCGGGGTCATCGTTTTTCATCAGAAAATTGATTTTTTGGACTCTACCAAAAATGATTCAAAATGTCATTTGGATCGGGCCTCATGTTTAATAACCACTTTTTAAACCCTCACCGTGACCAAAATTGCCATTTTTACAGAGTTTTGCTTACTCAAAATCTTCAATTTTGACCAATTTCAGGCACAGAAATGACTTTAAACACACTTATTTTAGTTGAAAAAGTAATAACTCACATCCAACCATCATTTAAAGTCAAAAGATTAAATGTTAAAATTTCATCAATATTGACCATTTTTTCAACGTTCGACTGGTCCGGGATCATCGTTTTTCATCAGAAAATTGATTTTTTGGACTCTACCAAAAATGATTCAAAATGTCATTTGGATCGGGCCTCATGTTGAATAACCACTTTTTAAACCCTCACAGTGACCAAAATTGCCATTTTTACAGAGTTTTGCTTACTCAAAATCTTCAATTTTGACCAATTTCAGGCACAGAAATGACTTTAAACACACTTATTTTAGTTGAAAAAGTAATAACTCACATCCAACTGTCATTTAAAGTCAAAAGATTAAGTGTTAAAATTTCATCAATATTGACCATTTTTTCAACGTTCGACTGGTCCGGGGTCATCGTTTTTCATCAGAAAATAGATTTTTTGGACTCTACCAAAAATGATTAAAAATGTCATTTGGATCGGGCCTCATGTTGAATAACCACTTTTTAAACCCTCACAGTGACCAAAATTGCCATTTTTACAGAGTTTTGCTTACTCAAAATCTTCAATTTTGACCAATTTCAGGCACAGAAATGACTTTAAACACACTTATTTTAGTTGAAAAAGTAATAACTCACATCCAACCGTCATTTAAAGTCAAAAGATTAAATGTTAAAATTTCATCAATATTGACCAATTTTTTCAACGTTCGACTGGTCCGGGGTCATCGTTTTTCATCAGAAAATTGATTTTTTGGACTCTACCAAAAATGATTAAAAATGTCATTTGGATCGGGCCTCATGTTGAATAACCACTTTTTAAACCCTCACAGTGACCAAAATTGCCATTTTTACAGAGTTTTGCTTACTCAAAATCTTCAATTTTGACCAATTTCAGGCACAGAAATGACTTTAAACACACTTATTTTAGTTGAAAAAGTAATAACTCACATCCAACCGTCATTTAAAGTCAAAAGATTAAATGTTAAAATGTCATCAATATTGACCATTTTTTCAACGTTCAACTGGTCCGGGGTCATCGTTTTTCATCAGAAAATTGATTTTTTGGACTCTACCAAAAATGATTCAAAATGTCATTTGGATAGAGCCTCATGTTGAATAACAACTTTTTAAACCCTCACAGTGACCAAAATTGCCATTTTTACAGAGTTTTGCTTACTCAAAATCTTCAAATTTTGACCAATTTCAGGCACAAAAATGACTTTAAACACACTTATTTTAGTTGAAAAAGTAATAACTCACATCCAACCGTCATTTAAAGTCAAAAGATTAAATGTTAAAATTTCATCAATATTGACCATTTTTTCAACGTTCGACTGGTCCGGGGTCATCGTTTTTCATCAGAAAATTGATTTTTTGGACTCTACCAAAAATGATTCAAAATGTCATTTGGATCGGGCCTCATGTTGAATAACCACTTTTTAAACCTCACAGTGACCAAAATTGCCATTTTTACAGAGTTTTGCTTACTCAAAATCTTCAATTTTGACCAATTTCAGGCACAGAAATGACTTTAAACACACTTATTTTAGTTGAAAAAGTAATAACTCACATCCAACCGTCATTTAAAGTCAAAAGATTAAATGTTAAAATTTCATCAATATTGACCATTTTTTCAACGTTCGACTGGTCCGGGGTCATCGTTTTTCATCAGAAAATTGATTTTTTGGACTCTACCAAAAATGATTCAAAATGTCATTTGGATCGGGCCTCATGTTGAATAACCACTTTTTAAACCCTCACAGTGACCAAAATTGCCATTTTTACAGAGTTTTGCTTACTCAAAATCTTCAATTTTGACCAATTTCAGGCACAGAAATGACTTTAAACACACTTATTTTAGTTGAAAAAGTAATAACTCACATACAACCGTCATTTAAAGTCAAAAGATTAAATGTTAAAATTTCATCAATATTGACCATTTTTTCAACGTTCGACTGGTCCGGGGTCATCGTTTTTCATCAGAAAATTGATTTTTTGGACTCTACCAAAAATGATTCAAAATGTCATTTGGATCGAGCCTCATGTTGAATAACAACTTTTTAAACCCTCACAGTGACCAAAATTGCCATTTTTACAGAGTTTTGCTTACTCAAAATCTTCAAATTTTGACCAATTTCAGGCACAAAAATGACTTTAAACACACTTATTTTAGTTGAAAAAGTAATAACTCACATCCAACCGTCATTTAAAGTCAAAAGATTAAATGTTAAAATGTCATCAATATTGACCATTTTTTCAACGTTCGACTGGTCAGGGGTCATAGTTTTTCATCAGAAAATTGATTTTTTGGACTCTACCAAAAATGATTCAAAATGTCATATGGATCGGGCCTCATGTTGAATAACCACTTTTTAAACCCTCACAGTGACCAAAATTGCCATTTTTACAGAGTTTTGCTTACTCAAAAGCTTCAAATTTGACCAATTTCAAGCACAGAAATGACTTTAAACACACTTATTTTAGTTGAAAAAGTAATAACTCACATCCAACCGTCATTTAAAGTCAAAAGATTAAATGTTAAAATTTCATCAATATTGACCAATTTTTTCAACGTTCGACTGGTCCAGGGTCATCGTTTTTCATCAGAAAATTGATTTTTTGGACTCTACCAAAAATGATTCAAAATGTCATTTGGATCGGGCCTCATGTTGAATAACCACTTTTTAAACCCTCACAGTGACCAAAATTGCCATTTTTACAGAGTTTTGCTTACTCAAAATCTTCAATTTTGACCAATTTCAGGCACAGAAATGACTTTAAACACACTTATTTTAGTTGAAAAAGTAATACCTCACATCCAACCGTCATTTAAAGTCAAAAGATTAAATATTAAAATTTCATCAATATTGACCATTTTTTCAACGTTCAACTGGTCCGGGGTCATCGTTTTCCATCAGAAAATAGATTTTTTGGACTCTACCAAAAATGATTAAAAATGTCATTTGGATCGGGCCTCATGTTGAATAACCACTTTTTAAACCCTCACAGTGACCAAAATTGCCATTTTTACAGAGTTTTGCTTACTCAAAATCTTCAATTTTGACCAATTTCAGGCACAGAAATGACTTTAAACACACTTATTTTAGTTGAAAAAGTAATAACTCACATCCAACCGTCATTTAAAGTCAAAAGATTAAATGTTAAAATTTCATCAATATTGACCAATTTTTTCAACGTTCGACTGGTCCGGGGTCATCGTTTTTCATCAGAAAATTGATTTTTTGGACTCTACCAAAAATGATTAAAAATGTCATTTGGATCGGGCCTCATGTTGAATAACCACTTTTTAAACCCTCACAGTGACCAAAATTGCCATTTTTACAGAGTTTTGCTTACTCAAAATCTTCAATTTTGACCAATTTCAGGCACAGAAATGACTTTAAACACACTTATTTTAGTTGAAAAAGTAATAACTCACATCCAACCGTCATTTAAAGTCAAAAGATTAAATGTTAAAATGTCATCAATATTGACCATTTTTTCAACGTTCAACTGGTCCGGGGTCATCGTTTTTCATCAGAAAATTGATTTTTTGGACTCTACCAAAAATGATTCAAAATGTCATTTGGATAGAGCCTCATGTTGAATAACAACTTTTTAAACCCTCACAGTGACCAAAATTGCCATTTTTACAGAGTTTTGCTTACTCAAAATCTTCAAATTTTGACCAATTTCAGGCACAAAAATGACTTTAAACACACTTATTTTAGTTGAAAAAGTAATAACTCACATCCAACCGTCATTTAAAGTCAAAAGATTAAATGTTAAAATTTCATCAATATTGACCATTTTTTCAACGTTCGACTGGTCCGGGGTCATCGTTTTTCATCAGAAAATTGATTTTTTGGACTCTACCAAAAATGATTCAAAATGTCATTTGGATCGAGCCTCATGTTGAATAACAACTTTTTAAACCCTCACAGTGACCAAAATTGCCATTTTTACAGAGTTTTGCTTACTCAAAATCTTCAAATTTTGACCAATTTCAGGCACAAAAATGACTTTAAACACACTTATTTTAGTTGAAAAAGTAATAACTCACATCCAACCGTCATTTAAAGTCAAAAGATTAAATGTTAAAATGTCATCAATATTGACCATTTTTTCAACGTTCGACTGGTCAGGGGTCATAGTTTTTCATCAGAAAATTGATTTTTTGGACTCTACCAAAAATGATTCAAAATGTCATATGGATCGGGCCTCATGTTGAATAACCACTTTTTAAACCCTCACAGTGACCAAAATTGCCATTTTTACAGAGTTTTGCTTACTCAAAAGCTTCAAATTTGACCAATTTCAAGCACAGAAATGACTTTAAACACACTTATTTTAGTTGAAAAAGTAATAACTCACATCCAACCGTCATTTAAAGTCAAAAGATTAAATGTTAAAATTTCATCAATATTGACCAATTTTTTCAACGTTCGACTGGTCCAGGGTCATCGTTTTTCATCAGAAAATTGATTTTTTGGACTCTACCAAAAATGATTCAAAATGTCATTTGGATCGGGCCTCATGTTGAATAACCACTTTTTAAACCCTCACAGTGACCAAAATTGCCATTTTTACAGAGTTTTGCTTACTCAAAATCTTCAATTTTGACCAATTTCAGGCACAGAAATGACTTTAAACACACTTATTTTAGTTGAAAAAGTAATACCTCACATCCAACCGTCATTTAAAGTCAAAAGATTAAATATTAAAATTTCATCAATATTGACCATTTTTTCAACGTTCAACTGGTCCGGGGTCATCGTTTTCCATCAGAAAATAGATTTTTTGGACTCTACCAAAAATGATTAAAAATGTCATTTGGATCGGGCCTCATGTTGAATAACCACTTTTTAAACCCTCACAGTGACCAAAATTGCCATTTTTACAGAGTTTTGCTTACTCAAAATCTTCAATTTTGACCAATTTCAGGCACAGAAATGACTTTAAACACACTTATTTTAGTTGAAAAAGTAATAACTCACATCCAACCGTCATTTAAAGTCAAAAGATTAAATGTTAAAATTTCATAAATATTGACCGTTTTTTCAACGTTCGACTGGTCCGGGGTCATCGTTTTTCATCAGAAAATTGATTTTTTGGACTCTACCAAAAATGATTCAAAATGTCATTTGGATCGGGCCTCATGTTGAATAACCACTTTTTAAACCCTCACAGTGACCAAAATTGCCATTTTTACAGAGTTTTGCTTACTCAAAATCTTCAATTTTGACCAATTTCAGGCACAGAAATGACTTTAAACACACTTATTTTAGTTGAAAAAGTAATAACTCACATCCAACCGTCATTTAAAGTCAAAAGATTAAATGTTAAAATTTCATCAATATTGACCATTTTTTCAACGTTCGACTGGTCCGGGGTCATCGTTTTTCATCAGAAAATTGATTTTTTGGACTCTACCAAAAATGATTCAAAATGTCATTTGGATCGGGCCTCATGTTGAATAACCACTTTTTAAACCCTCACAGTGACCAAAATTGCCATTTTTACAGAGTTTTGCTTACTCAAAATCTTCAATTTTGACCAATTTCAGGCACAGAAATGACTTTAAACACACTTATTTTAGTTGAAAAAGTAATAACTCACATCCAACCGTCATTTAAAGTCAAAAGATTAAATGTTAAAATTTCATCAATATTGACCATTTTTTCAACGTTCGACTGGTCCGGGGTCATCGTTTTTCATCAGAAAATTGATTTTTTGGACTCTACCAAAAATGATTAAAAATGTCATTTGGATCGGGCCTCATGTTTAATAACCACTTTTTAAACCCTCACCGTGACCAAAATTGCCATTTTTACAGAGTTTTGCTTACACAAAATCTTCAATTTTGACCAATTTCAGGCACAGAAATGACTTTAAACACACTTATTTTAGTTGAAAAAGTAATAACTCACATCCAACCGTCATTTAAAGTCAAAAGATTAAATGTTAAAATTTCATCAATATTGACCATTTTTTCAACGTTCGACTGGTCCGGGGTCATCGTTTTTCATCAGAAAATTGATTTTTTGGACTCTACCAAAAATGATTAAAAATGTCATTTGGATCGGGCCTCATGTTGAATAACCACTTTTTAAACCCTCACAGTGACCAAAATTGCCATTTTTACAGAGTTTTGCTTACTCAAAATCTTCAAATTTTGACCAATTTCAGGCACAAAAATGACTTTAAACACACTTATTTTAGTTGAAAAAGTAATAACTCACATCCAACCGTCATTTAAAGTCAAAAGATTAAATGTTAAAATTTCATCAATATTGACCATTTTTTCAACGTTCGACTGGTCCGGGGTCATCGTTTTTCATCAGAAAATTGATTTTTTGGACTCTACCAAAAATGATTCAAAATGTCATTTGGATCGGGCCTCATGTTGAATAACCACTTTTTAAACCTCACAGTGACCAAAATTGCCATTTTTACAGAGTTTTGCTTACTCAAAATCTTCAATTTTGACCAATTTCAGGCACAGAAATGACTTTAAACACACTTATTTTAGTTGAAAAAGTAATAACTCACATCCAACCGTCATTTAAAGTCAAAAGATTAAATGTTAAAATTTCATCAATATTGACCATTTTTTCAACGTTCGACTGGTCCGGGGTCATCGTTTTTCATCAGAAAATTGATTTTTTGGACTCTACCAAAAATGATTCAAAATGTCATTTGGATCGGGCCTCATGTTGAATAACCACTTTTTAAACCCTCACAGTGACCAAAATTGCCATTTTTACAGAGTTTTGCTTACTCAAAATCTTCAATTTTGACCAATTTCAGGCACAGAAATGACTTTAAACACACTTATTTTAGTTGAAAAAGTAATAACTCACATACAACCGTCATTTAAAGTCAAAAGATTAAATGTTAAAATTTCATCAATATTGACCATTTTTTCAACGTTCGACTGGTCCGGGGTCATCGTTTTTCATCAGAAAATTGATTTTTTGGACTCTACCAAAAATGATTCAAAATGTCATTTGGATCGAGCCTCATGTTGAATAACAACTTTTTAAACCCTCACAGTGACCAAAATTGCCATTTTTACAGAGTTTTGCTTACTCAAAATCTTCAAATTTTGACCAATTTCAGGCACAAAAATGACTTTAAACACACTTATTTTAGTTGAAAAAGTAATAACTCACATCCAACCGTCATTTAAAGTCAAAAGATTAAATGTTAAAATGTCATCAATATTGACCATTTTTTCAACGTTCGACTGGTCAGGGGTCATAGTTTTTCATCAGAAAATTGATTTTTTGGACTCTACCAAAAATGATTCAAAATGTCATATGGATCGGGCCTCATGTTGAATAACCACCAAAAATGATTCAAAATGTCATATGGATCGGGCCTCATGTTGAATAACCACTTTTTAAACCCTCACAGTGACCAAAATTGCCATTTTTACAGAGTTTTGCTTACTCAAAAGCTTCAAATTTGACCAATTTCAAGCACAGAAATGACTTTAAACACACTTATTTTAGTTGAAAAAGTAATAACTCACATCCAACCGTCATTTAAAGTCAAAAGATTAAATGTTAAAATTTCATCAATATTGACCAATTTTTTCAACGTTCGACTGGTCCAGGGTCATCGTTTTTCATCAGAAAATTGATTTTTTGGACTCTACCAAAAATGATTCAAAATGTCATTTGGATCGGGCCTCATGTTGAATAACCACTTTTTAAACCCTCACAGTGACCAAAATTGCCATTTTTACAGAGTTTTGCTTACTCAAAATCTTCAATTTTGACCAATTTCAGGCACAGAAATGACTTTAAACACACTTATTTTAGTTGAAAAAGTAATACCTCACATCCAACCGTCATTTAAAGTCAAAAGATTAAATATTAAAATTTCATCAATATTGACCATTTTTTCAACGTTCAACTGGTCCGGGGTCATCGTTTTCCATCAGAAAATAGATTTTTTGGACTCTACCAAAAATGATTAAAAATGTCATTTGGATCGGGCCTCATGTTGAATAACCACTTTTTAAACCCTCACAGTGACCAAAATTGCCATTTTTACAGAGTTTTGCTTACTCAAAATCTTCAATTTTGACCAATTTCAGGCACAGAAATGACTTTAAACACACTTATTTTAGTTGAAAAAGTAATAACTCACATCCAACCGTCATTTAAAGTCAAAAGATTAAATGTTAAAATTTCATAAATATTGACCGTTTTTTCAACGTTCGACTGGTCCGGGGTCATCGTTTTTCATCAGAAAATTGATTTTTTGGACTCTACCAAAAATGATTCAAAATGTCATTTGGATCGGGCCTCATGTTGAATAACCACTTTTTAAACCCTCACAGTGACCAAAATTGCCATTTTTACAGAGTTTTGCTTACTCAAAATCTTCAATTTTGACCAATTTCAGGCACAGAAATGACTTTAAACACACTTATTTTAGTTGAAAAAGTAATAACTCACATCCAACCGTCATTTAAAGTCAAAAGATTAAATGTTAAAATTTCATCAATATTGACCATTTTTTCAACGTTCGACTGGTCCGGGGTCATCGTTTTTCATCAGAAAATTGATTTTTTGGACTCTACCAAAAATGATTCAAAATGTCATTTGGATCGGGCCTCATGTTGAATAACCACTTTTTAAACCCTCACAGTGACCAAAATTGCCATTTTTACAGAGTTTTGCTTACTCAAAATCTTCAATTTTGACCAATTTCAGGCACAGAAATGACTTTAAACACACTTATTTTAGTTGAAAAAGTAATAACTCACATCCAACCGTCATTTAAAGTCAAAAGATTAAATGTTAAAATTTCATCAATATTGACCATTTTTTCAACGTTCGACTGGTCCGGGGTCATCGTTTTTCATCAGAAAATTGATTTTTTGGACTCTACCAAAAATGATTCAAAATGTCATTTGGATCGGGCCTCATGTTTAATAACCACTTTTTAAACCCTCACCGTGACCAAAATTGCCATTTTTACAGAGTTTTGCTTACTCAAAATCTTCAATTTTGACCAATTTCAGGCACAGAAATGACTTTAAACACACTTATTTTAGTTGAAAAAGTAATAACTCACATCCAACCGTCATTTAAAGTCAAAAGATTAAATGTTAAAATTTCATCAATATTGACCATTTTTTCAACGTTCGACTGGTCCGGGGTCATCGTTTTTCATCAGAAAATTGATTTTTTGGACTCTACCAAAAATGATTCAAAATGTCATTTGGATCGGGCCTCATGTTTAATAACCACTTTTTAAACCCTCACCGTGACCAAAATTGCCATTTTTACAGAGTTTTGCTTACTCAAAATCTTCAATTTTGACCAATTTCAGGCACAGAAATGACTTTAAACACACTTATTTTAGTTGAAAAAGTAATAACTCACATCCAACCATCATTTAAAGTCAAAAGATTAAATGTTAAAATTTCATCAATATTGACCATTTTTTCAACGTTCGACTGGTCCGGGATCATCGTTTTTCATCAGAAAATTGATTTTTTGGACTCTACCAAAAATGATTCAAAATGTCATTTGGATCGGGCCTCATGTTGAATAACCACTTTTTAAACCCTCACAGTGACCAAAATTGCCATTTTTACAGAGTTTTGCTTACTCAAAATCTTCAATTTTGACCAATTTCAGGCACAGAAATGACTTTAAACACACTTATTTTAGTTGAAAAAGTAATAACTCACATCCAACTGTCATTTAAAGTCAAAAGATTAAGTGTTAAAATTTCATCAATATTGACCATTTTTTCAACGTTCGACTGGTCCGGGGTCATCGTTTTTCATCAGAAAATAGATTTTTTGGACTCTACCAAAAATGATTAAAAATGTCATTTGGATCGGGCCTCATGTTGAATAACCACTTTTTAAACCCTCACAGTGACCAAAATTGCCATTTTTACAGAGTTTTGCTTACTCAAAATCTTCAATTTTGACCAATTTCAGGCACAGAAATGACTTTAAACACACTTATTTTAGTTGAAAAAGTAATAACTCACATCCAACCGTCATTTAAAGTCAAAAGATTAAATGTTAAAATTTCATCAATATTGACCAATTTTTTCAACGTTCGACTGGTCCGGGGTCATCGTTTTTCATCAGAAAATTGATTTTTTGGACTCTACCAAAAATGATTAAAAATGTCATTTGGATCGGGCCTCATGTTGAATAACCACTTTTTAAACCCTCACAGTGACCAAAATTGCCATTTTTACAGAGTTTTGCTTACTCAAAATCTTCAATTTTGACCAATTTCAGGCACAGAAATGACTTTAAACACACTTATTTTAGTTGAAAAAGTAATAACTCACATCCAACCGTCATTTAAAGTCAAAAGATTAAATGTTAAAATTTCATAAATATTGACCGTTTTTTCAACGTTCGACTGGTCCGGGGTCATCGTTTTTCATCAGAAAATTGATTTTTTGGACTCTACCAAAAATGATTCAAAATGTCATTTGGATCGGGCCTCATGTTGAATAACCACTTTTTAAACCCTCACAGTGACCAAAATTGCCATTTTTACAGAGTTTTGCTTACTCAAAATCTTCAATTTTGACCAATTTCAGGCACAGAAATGACTTTAAACACACTTATTTTAGTTGAAAAAGTAATAACTCACATCCAACCGTCATTTAAAGTCAAAAGATTAAATGTTAAAATTTCATCAATATTGACCATTTTTTCAACGTTCGACTGGTCCGGGGTCATCGTTTTTCATCAGAAAATTGATTTTTTGGACTCTACCAAAAATGATTCAAAATGTCATTTGGATCGGGCCTCATGTTGAATAACCACTTTTTAAACCCTCACAGTGACCAAAATTGCCATTTTTACAGAGTTTTGCTTACTCAAAATCTTCAATTTTGACCAATTTCAGGCACAGAAATGACTTTAAACACACTTATTTTAGTTGAAAAAGTAATAACTCACATCCAACCGTCATTTAAAGTCAAAAGATTAAATGTTAAAATTTCATCAATATTGACCATTTTTTCAACGTTCGACTGGTCCGGGGTCATCGTTTTTCATCAGAAAATTGATTTTTTGGACTCTACCAAAAATGATTCAAAATGTCATTTGGATCGGGCCTCATGTTTAATAACCACTTTTTAAACCCTCACCGTGACCAAAATTGCCATTTTTACAGAGTTTTGCTTACTCAAAATCTTCAATTTTGACCAATTTCAGGCACAGAAATGACTTTAAACACACTTATTTTAGTTGAAAAAGTAATAACTCACATCCAACCGTCATTTAAAGTCAAAAGATTAAATGTTAAAATTTCATAAATATTGACCGTTTTTTCAACGTTCGACTGGTCGGGGTCATTGTTTTTCATCAGAAAATTGATTTTTGGACTCTACCAAAAATGATTCAAAATGTCATATGGATCGGGCCTCATGTTGAATAACCACTTTTTAAACCCTCACAGTTACCAAAATTGCCATTTTTACAGAGTTTTGCTTACTCAAAATCTTCAATTTTGACCAATTTCAGGCACAGAAATGACTTTAAACACACTTATTTTAGTTGAAAAAGTAATAACTCACATCCAACCGTCATTTAAAGTCAAAAGATTAAATGTTAAAATTTCATCAATATTGACCATTTTTTCAACGTTCGACTGGTCCGGGATCATCGTTTTTCATCAGAAAATTGATTTTTTGGACTCTACCAAAAATGATTCAAAATGTCATTTGGATCGGGCCTCATGTTGAATAACCACTTTTTAAACCCTCACAGTGACCAAAATTGCCATTTTTACAGAGTTTTGCTTACTCAAAATCTTCAATTTTGACCAATTTCAGGCACAGAAATGACTTTAAACACACTTATTTTAGTTGAAAAAGTAATAACTCACATCCAACCGTCATTTAAAGTCAAAAGATTAAATGTTAAAATTTCATAAATATTGACCGTTTTTTCAACGTTCGACTGGTCCGGGGTCATCGTTTTTCATCAGAAAATTGATTTTTTGGACTCTACCAAAAATGATTCAAAATGTCATTTGGATCGGGCCTCATGTTGAATAACCACTTTTTAAACCCTCACAGTGACCAAAATTGCCATTTTTACAGAGTTTTGCTTACTCAAAATCTTCAATTTTGACCAATTTCAGGCACAGAAATGACTTTAAACACACTTATTTTAGTTGAAAAAGTAATAACTCACATCCAACCGTCATTTAAAGTCAAAAGATTAAATGTTAAAATTTCATCAATATTGACCATTTTTTCAACGTTCGACTGGTCCGGGGTCATCGTTTTTCATCAGAAAATTGATTTTTTGGACTCTACCAAAAATGATTCAAAATGTCATTTGGATCGAGCCTCATGTTGAATAACCACTTTTTAAACCCTCACAGTGACCAAAATTGCCATTTTTACAGAGTTTTGCTTACTCAAAATCTTCAATTTTGACCAATTTCAGGCACAGAAATGACTTTAAACACACTTATTTTAGTTGAAAAAGTAATAACTCACATCCAACTGTCATTTAAAGTCAAAAGATTAAGTGTTAAAATTTCATCAATATTGACCATTTTTTCAACGTTCGACTGGTCCGGGGTCATCGTTTTTCATCAGAAAATAGATTTTTTGGACTCTACCAAAAATGATTAAAAATGTCATTTGGATCGGGCCTCATGTTGAATAACCACTTTTTAAACCCTCACAGTGACCAAAATTGCCATTTTTACAGAGTTTTGCTTACTCAAAATCTTCAATTTTGACCAATTTCAGGCACAGAAATGACTTTAAACACACTTATTTTAGTTGAAAAAGTAATAACTCACATCCAACCGTCATTTAAAGTCAAAAGATTAAATGTTAAAATTTCATCAATATTGACCATTTTTTCAACGTTCGACTGGTCCGGGGTCATCGTTTTTCATCAGAAAATTGATTTTTTGGACTCTACCAAAAATGATTCAAAATGTCATTTGGATCGGGCCTCATGTTGAATAACCACTTTTTAAACCCTCACAGTGACCAAAATTGCCATTTTTACAGAGTTTTGCTTACTCAAAATCTTCAATTTTGACCAATTTCAGGCACAGAAATGACTTTAAACACACTTATTTTAGTTGAAAAAGTAATAACTCACATACAACCGTCATTTAAAGTCAAAAGATTAAATGTTAAAATTTCATCAATATTGACCATTTTTTCAACGTTCGACTGGTCCGGGGTCATCGTTTTTCATCAGAAAATTGATTTTTTGGACTCTACCAAAAATGATTCAAAATGTCATTTGGATCGAGCCTCATGTTGAATAACAACTTTTTAAACCCTCACAGTGACCAAAATTGCCATTTTTACAGAGTTTTGCTTACTCAAAATCTTCAAATTTTGACCAATTTCAGGCACAAAAATGACTTTAAACACACTTATTTTAGTTGAAAAAGTAATAACTCACATCCAACCGTCATTTAAAGTCAAAAGATTAAATGTTAAAATGTCATCAATATTGACCATTTTTTCAACTTTCGACTGGTCCGGGGTCATAGTTTTTCATCAGAAAATTGATTTTTTGGACTCTACCAAAAATGATTCAAAATGTCATATGGATCGGGCCTCATGTTGAATAACCACTTTTTAAACCCTCACAGTGACCAAAATTGCCATTTTTACAGAGTTTTGCTTACTCAAAAGCTTCAAATTTGACCAATTTCAAGCACAGAAATGACTTTAAACACACTTATTTTAGTTGAAAAAGTAATAACTCACATCCAACCGTCATTTAAAGTCAAAAGATTAAATGTTAAAATTTCATCAATATTGACCAATTTTTTCAACGTTCGACTGGTCCGGGGTCATCGTTTTTCATCAGAAAATTGATTTTTTGGACTCTACCAAAAATGATTCAAAATGTCATTTGGATCGGGCCTCATGTTGAATAACCACTTTTTAAACCCTCACAGTGACCAAAATTGCCATTTTTACAGAGTTTTGCTTACTCAAAATCTTCAATTTTGACCAATTTCAGGCACAGAAATGACTTTAAACACACTTATTTTAGTTGAAAAAGTAATACCTCACATCCAACCGTCATTTAAAGTCAAAAGATTAAATATTAAAATTTCATCAATATTGACCATTTTTTCAACGTTCAACTGGTCCGGGGTCATCGTTTTCCATCAGAAAATAGATTTTTTGGACTCTACCAAAAATGATTAAAAATGTCATTTGGATCGGGCCTCATGTTGAATAACCACTTTTTAAACCCTCACAGTGACCAAAATTGCCATTTTTACAGAGTTTTGCTTACTCAAAATCTTCAATTTTGACCAATTTCAGGCACAGAAATGACTTTAAACACACTTATTTTAGTTGAAAAAGTAATAACTCACATCCAACCGTCATTTAAAGTCAAAAGATTAAATGTTAAAATTTCATAAATATTGACCGTTTTTTCAACGTTCGACTGGTCCGGGGTCATCGTTTTTCATCAGAAAATTGATTTTTTGGACTCTACCAAAAATGATTCAAAATGTCATTTGGATCGGGCCTCATGTTGAATAACCACTTTTTAAACCCTCACAGTGACCAAAATTGCCATTTTTACAGAGTTTTGCTTACTCAAAATCTTCAATTTTGACCAATTTCAGGCACAGAAATGACTTTAAACACACTTATTTTAGTTGAAAAAGTAATAACTCACATCCAACCGTCATTTAAAGTCAAAAGATTAAATGTTAAAATTTCATCAATATTGACCATTTTTTCAACGTTCGACTGGTCCGGGGTCATCGTTTTTCATCAGAAAATTGATTTTTTGGACTCTACCAAAAATGATTCAAAATGTCATTTGGATCGGGCCTCATGTTGAATAACCACTTTTTAAACCCTCACAGTGACCAAAATTGCCATTTTTACAGAGTTTTGCTTACTCAAAATCTTCAATTTTGACCAATTTCAGGCACAGAAATGACTTTAAACACACTTATTTTAGTTGAAAAAGTAATAACTCACATCCAACCGTCATTTAAAGTCAAAAGATTAAATGTTAAAATTTCATCAATATTGACCATTTTTTCAACGTTCGACTGGTCCGGGGTCATCGTTTTTCATCAGAAAATTGATTTTTTGGACTCTACCAAAAATGATTCAAAATGTCATTTGGATCGGGCCTCATGTTTAATAACCACTTTTTAAACCCTCACCGTGACCAAAATTGCCATTTTTACAGAGTTTTGCTTACTCAAAATCTTCAATTTTGACCAATTTCAGGCACAGAAATGACTTTAAACACACTTATTTTAGTTGAAAAAGTAATAACTCACATCCAACCGTCATTTAAAGTCAAAAGATTAAATGTTAAAATTTCATCAATATTGACCATTTTTTCAACGTTCGACTGGTCCGGGGTCATCGTTTTTCATCAGAAAATTGATTTTTTGGACTCTACCAAAAATGATTCAAAATGTCATTTGGATCGGGCCTCATGTTTAATAACCACTTTTTAAACCCTCACCGTGACCAAAATTGCCATTTTTACAGAGTTTTGCTTACTCAAAATCTTCAATTTTGACCAATTTCAGGCACAGAAATGACTTTAAACACACTTATTTTAGTTGAAAAAGTAATAACTCACATCCAACCATCATTTAAAGTCAAAAGATTAAATGTTAAAATTTCATCAATATTGACCATTTTTTCAACGTTCGACTGGTCCGGGATCATCGTTTTTCATCAGAAAATTGATTTTTTGGACTCTACCAAAAATGATTCAAAATGTCATTTGGATCGGGCCTCATGTTGAATAACCACTTTTTAAACCCTCACAGTGACCAAAATTGCCATTTTTACAGAGTTTTGCTTACTCAAAATCTTCAATTTTGACCAATTTCAGGCACAGAAATGACTTTAAACACACTTATTTTAGTTGAAAAAGTAATAACTCACATCCAACTGTCATTTAAAGTCAAAAGATTAAGTGTTAAAATTTCATCAATATTGACCATTTTTTCAACGTTCGACTGGTCCGGGGTCATCGTTTTTCATCAGAAAATAGATTTTTTGGACTCTACCAAAAATGATTAAAAATGTCATTTGGATCGGGCCTCATGTTGAATAACCACTTTTTAAACCCTCACAGTGACCAAAATTGCCATTTTTACAGAGTTTTGCTTACTCAAAATCTTCAATTTTGACCAATTTCAGGCACAGAAATGACTTTAAACACACTTATTTTAGTTGAAAAAGTAATAACTCACATCCAACCGTCATTTAAAGTCAAAAGATTAAATGTTAAAATTTCATCAATATTGACCAATTTTTTCAACGTTCGACTGGTCCGGGGTCATCGTTTTTCATCAGAAAATTGATTTTTTGGACTCTACCAAAAATGATTAAAAATGTCATTTGGATCGGGCCTCATGTTGAATAACCACTTTTTAAACCCTCACAGTGACCAAAATTGCCATTTTTACAGAGTTTTGCTTACTCAAAATCTTCAATTTTGACCAATTTCAGGCACAGAAATGACTTTAAACACACTTATTTTAGTTGAAAAAGTAATAACTCACATCCAACCGTCATTTAAAGTCAAAAGATTAAATGTTAAAATTTCATAAATATTGACCGTTTTTTCAACGTTCGACTGGTCCGGGGTCATCGTTTTTCATCAGAAAATTGATTTTTTGGACTCTACCAAAAATGATTCAAAATGTCATTTGGATCGGGCCTCATGTTGAATAACCACTTTTTAAACCCTCACAGTGACCAAAATTGCCATTTTTACAGAGTTTTGCTTACTCAAAATCTTCAATTTTGACCAATTTCAGGCACAGAAATGACTTTAAACACACTTATTTTAGTTGAAAAAGTAATAACTCACATCCAACCGTCATTTAAAGTCAAAAGATTAAATGTTAAAATTTCATCAATATTGACCATTTTTTCAACGTTCGACTGGTCCGGGGTCATCGTTTTTCATCAGAAAATTGATTTTTTGGACTCTACCAAAAATGATTCAAAATGTCATTTGGATCGGGCCTCATGTTGAATAACCACTTTTTAAACCCTCACAGTGACCAAAATTGCCATTTTTACAGAGTTTTGCTTACTCAAAATCTTCAATTTTGACCAATTTCAGGCACAGAAATGACTTTAAACACACTTATTTTAGTTGAAAAAGTAATAACTCACATCCAACCGTCATTTAAAGTCAAAAGATTAAATGTTAAAATTTCATCAATATTGACCATTTTTTCAACGTTCGACTGGTCCGGGGTCATCGTTTTTCATCAGAAAATTGATTTTTTGGACTCTACCAAAAATGATTCAAAATGTCATTTGGATCGGGCCTCATGTTTAATAACCACTTTTTAAACCCTCACCGTGACCAAAATTGCCATTTTTACAGAGTTTTGCTTACTCAAAATCTTCAATTTTGACCAATTTCAGGCACAGAAATGACTTTAAACACACTTATTTTAGTTGAAAAAGTAATAACTCACATCCAACCGTCATTTAAAGTCAAAAGATTAAATGTTAAAATTTCATAAATATTGACCGTTTTTTCAACGTTCGACTGGTCGGGGTCATTGTTTTTCATCAGAAAATTGATTTTTGGACTCTACCAAAAATGATTCAAAATGTCATATGGATCGGGCCTCATGTTGAATAACCACTTTTTAAACCCTCACAGTTACCAAAATTGCCATTTTTACAGAGTTTTGCTTACTCAAAATCTTCAATTTTGACCAATTTCAGGCACAGAAATGACTTTAAACACACTTATTTTAGTTGAAAAAGTAATAACTCACATCCAACCGTCATTTAAAGTCAAAAGATTAAATGTTAAAATTTCATCAATATTGACCATTTTTTCAACGTTCGACTGGTCCGGGATCATCGTTTTTCATCAGAAAATTGATTTTTTGGACTCTACCAAAAATGATTCAAAATGTCATTTGGATCGGGCCTCATGTTGAATAACCACTTTTTAAACCCTCACAGTGACCAAAATTGCCATTTTTACAGAGTTTTGCTTACTCAAAATCTTCAATTTTGACCAATTTCAGGCACAGAAATGACTTTAAACACACTTATTTTAGTTGAAAAAGTAATAACTCACATCCAACCGTCATTTAAAGTCAAAAGATTAAATGTTAAAATTTCATAAATATTGACCGTTTTTTCAACGTTCGACTGGTCCGGGGTCATCGTTTTTCATCAGAAAATTGATTTTTTGGACTCTACCAAAAATGATTCAAAATGTCATTTGGATCGGGCCTCATGTTGAATAACCACTTTTTAAACCCTCACAGTGACCAAAATTGCCATTTTTACAGAGTTTTGCTTACTCAAAATCTTCAATTTTGACCAATTTCAGGCACAGAAATGACTTTAAACACACTTATTTTAGTTGAAAAAGTAATAACTCACATCCAACCGTCATTTAAAGTCAAAAGATTAAATGTTAAAATTTCATCAATATTGACCATTTTTTCAACGTTCGACTGGTCCGGGGTCATCGTTTTTCATCAGAAAATTGATTTTTTGGACTCTACCAAAAATGATTCAAAATGTCATTTGGATCGAGCCTCATGTTGAATAACCACTTTTTAAACCCTCACAGTGACCAAAATTGCCATTTTTACAGAGTTTTGCTTACTCAAAATCTTCAATTTTGACCAATTTCAGGCACAGAAATGACTTTAAACACACTTATTTTAGTTGAAAAAGTAATAACTCACATCCAACTGTCATTTAAAGTCAAAAGATTAAGTGTTAAAATTTCATCAATATTGACCATTTTTTCAACGTTCGACTGGTCCGGGGTCATCGTTTTTCATCAGAAAATAGATTTTTTGGACTCTACCAAAAATGATTAAAAATGTCATTTGGATCGGGCCTCATGTTGAATAACCACTTTTTAAACCCTCACAGTGACCAAAATTGCCATTTTTACAGAGTTTTGCTTACTCAAAATCTTCAATTTTGACCAATTTCAGGCACAGAAATGACTTTAAACACACTTATTTTAGTTGAAAAAGTAATAACTCACATCCAACCGTCATTTAAAGTCAAAAGATTAAATGTTAAAATTTCATCAATATTGACCATTTTTTCAACGTTCGACTGGTCCGGGGTCATCGTTTTTCATCAGAAAATTGATTTTTTGGACTCTACCAAAAATGATTCCAAATGTCATTTGGATCGGGCCTCATGTTGAATAACCACTTTTTAAACCCTCACAGTGACCAAAATTGCCATTTTTACAGAGTTTTGCTTACTCAAAATCTTCAATTTTGACCAATTTCAGGCACAGAAATGACTTTAAACACACTTATTTTAGTTGAAAAAGTAATAACTCACATACAACCGTCATTTAAAGTCAAAAGATTAAATGTTAAAATTTCATCAATATTGACCATTTTTTCAACGTTCGACTGGTCCGGGGTCATCGTTTTTCATCAGAAAATTGATTTTTTGGACTCTACCAAAAATGATTCAAAATGTCATTTGGATCGAGCCTCATGTTGAATAACAACTTTTTAAACCCTCACAGTGACCAAAATTGCCATTTTTACAGAGTTTTGCTTACTCAAAATCTTCAAATTTTGACCAATTTCAGGCACAAAAATGACTTTAAACACACTTATTTTAGTTGAAAAAGTAATAACTCACATCCAACCGTCATTTAAAGTCAAAAGATTAAATGTTAAAATGTCATCAATATTGACCATTTTTTCAACGTTCGACTGGTCCGGGGTCATAGTTTTTCATCAGAAAATTGATTTTTTGGACTCTACCAAAAATGATTCAAAATGTCATATGGATCGGGCCTCATGTTGAATAACCACTTTTTAAACCCTCACAGTGACCAAAATTGCCATTTTTACAGAGTTTTGCTTACTCAAAAGCTTCAAATTTGACCAATTTCAAGCACAGAAATGACTTTAAACACACTTATTTTAGTTGAAAAAGTAATAACTCACATCCAACCGTCATTTAAAGTCAAAAGATTAAATGTTAAAATTTCATCAATATTGACCAATTTTTTCAACGTTCGACTGGTCCGGGGTCATCGTTTTTCATCAGAAAATTGATTTTTTGGACTCTACCAAAAATGATTCAAAATGTCATTTGGATCGGGCCTCATGTTGAATAACCACTTTTTAAACCCTCACAGTGACCAAAATTGCCATTTTTACAGAGTTTTGCTTACTCAAAATCTTCAATTTTGACCAATTTCAGGCACAGAAATGACTTTAAACACACTTATTTTAGTTGAAAAAGTAATACCTCACATCCAACCGTCATTTAAAGTCAAAAGATTAAATATTAAAATTTCATCAATATTGACCATTTTTTCAACGTTCAACTGGTCCGGGGTCATCGTTTTCCATCAGAAAATAGATTTTTTGGACTCTACCAAAAATGATTAAAAATGTCATTTGGATCGGGCCTCATGTTGAATAACCACTTTTTAAACCCTCACAGTGACCAAAATTGCCATTTTTACAGAGTTTTGCTTACTCAAAATCTTCAATTTTGACCAATTTCAGGCACAGAAATGACTTTAAACACACTTATTTTAGTTGAAAAAGTAATAACTCACATCCAACCGTCATTTAAAGTCAAAAGATTAAATGTTAAAATTTCATCAATATTGACCATTTTTTCAACGTTCGACTGGTCCGGGGTCATCGTTTTTCATCAGAAAATTGATTTTTTGGACTCTACCAAAAATGATTCAAAATGTCATTTGGATCGGGCCTCATGTTTAATAACCACTTTTTAAACCCTCACCGTGACCAAAATTGCCATTTTTACAGAGTTTTGCTTACTCAAAATCTTCAATTTTGACCAATTTCAGGCACAGAAATGACTTTAAACACACTTATTTTAGTTGAAAAAGTAATAACTCACATCCAACCGTCATTTAAAGTCAAAAGATTAAATGTTAAAATTTCATAAATATTGACCGTTTTTTCAACGTTCGACTGGTCGGGGTCATTGTTTTTCATCAGAAAATTGATTTTTGGACTCTACCAAAAATGATTCAAAATGTCATATGGATCGGGCCTCATGTTGAATAACCACTTTTTAAACCCTCACAGTTACCAAAATTGCCATTTTTACAGAGTTTTGCTTACTCAAAATCTTCAATTTTGACCAATTTCAGGCACAGAAATGACTTTAAACACACTTATTTTAGTTGAAAAAGTAATAACTCACATCCAACCGTCATTTAAAGTCAAAAGATTAAATGTTAAAATTTCATCAATATTGACCATTTTTTCAACGTTCGACTGGTCCGGGATCATCGTTTTTCATCAGAAAATTGATTTTTTGGACTCTACCAAAAATGATTCAAAATGTCATTTGGATCGGGCCTCATGTTGAATAACCACTTTTTAAACCCTCACAGTTACCAAAATTGCCATTTTTACAGAGTTTTGCTTACTCAAAATCTTCAATTTTGACCAATTTCAGGCACAGAAATGACTTTAAACACACTTATTTTAGTTGAAAAAGTAATAACTCACATCCAACCGTCATTTAAAGTCAAAAGATTAAATGTTAAAATTTCATCAATATTGACCATTTTTTCAACGTTCGACTGGTCCGGGATCATCGTTTTTCATCAGAAAATTGATTTTTTGGACTCTACCAAAAATGATTCAAAATGTCATTTGGATCGGGCCTCATGTTGAATAACCACTTTTTAAACCCTCACAGTGACCAAAATTGCCATTTTTACAGAGTTTTGCTTACTCAAAATCTTCAATTTTGACCAATTTCAGGCACAGAAATGACTTTAAACACACTTATTTTAGTTGAAAAAGTAATAACTCACATCCAACCGTCATTTAAAGTCAAAAGATTAAATGTTAAAATTTCATAAATATTGACCGTTTTTTCAACGTTCGACTGGTCCGGGGTCATCGTTTTTCATCAGAAAATTGATTTTTTGGACTCTACCAAAAATGATTCAAAATGTCATTTGGATCGGGCCTCATGTTGAATAACCACTTTTTAAACCCTCACAGTGACCAAAATTGCCATTTTTACAGAGTTTTGCTTACTCAAAATCTTCAATTTTGACCAATTTCAGGCACAGAAATGACTTTAAACACACTTATTTTAGTTGAAAAAGTAATAACTCACATCCAACCGTCATTTAAAGTCAAAAGATTAAATGTTAAAATTTCATCAATATTGACCATTTTTTCAACGTTCGACTGGTCCGGGGTCATCGTTTTTCATCAGAAAATTGATTTTTTGGACTCTACCAAAAATGATTCAAAATGTCATTTGGATCGAGCCTC
Source organism: Lissotriton vulgaris (assembly GCF_964263255.1). Taxonomy (NCBI): domain Eukaryota; kingdom Metazoa; phylum Chordata; class Amphibia; order Caudata; family Salamandridae; genus Lissotriton; species Lissotriton vulgaris. Next base: position 19,707 of record NW_028244834.1, on the reverse strand, counting down.
ATGTTGAATAACCACTTTTTAAACCCTCACAGTGACCAAAATTGCCATTTTTACAGAGTTTTGCTTACTCAAAATCTTCAATTTTGACCAATTTCAGGCACAGAAATGACTTTAAACACACTTATTTTAGTTGAAAAAGTAATAACTCACATCCAACCGTCATTTAAAGTCAAAAGATTAAATGTTAAAATTTCATCAATATTGACCATTTTTTCAACGTTCGACTGGTCCGGGGTCATCGTTTTTCATCAGAAAATTGATTTTTTGGACTCTACCAAAAATGATTCAAAATGTCATTTGGATCGGGCCTCATGTTGAATAACCACTTTTTAAACCCTCACAGTGACCAAAATTGCCATTTTTACAGAGTTTTGCTTACTCAAAATCTTCAATTTTGACCAATTTCAGGCACAGAAATGACTTTAAACACACTTATTTTAGTTGAAAAAGTAATAACTCACATCCAACCGTCATTTAAAGTCAAAAGATTAAATGTTAAAATTTCATCAATATTGACCATTTTTTCAACGTTCGACTGGTCCGGGGTCATCGTTTTTCATCAGAAAATTGATTTTTTGGACTCTACCAAAAATGATTCAAAATGTCATTTGGATCGGGCCTCATGTTTAATAACCACTTTTTAAACCCTCACCGTGACCAAAATTGCCATTTTTACAGAGTTTTGCTTACTCAAAATCTTCAATTTTGACCAATTTCAGGCACAGAAATGACTTTAAACACACTTATTTTAGTTGAAAAAGTAATAACTCACATCCAACCGTCATTTAAAGTCAAAAGATTAAATGTTAAAATTTCATAAATATTGACCGTTTTTTCAACGTTCGACTGGTCGGGGTCATTGTTTTTCATCAGAAAGTTGATTTTTGGACTCTACCAAAAATGATTCAAAATGTCATATGGATCGGGCCTCATGTTGAATAACCACTTTTTAAACCCTCACAGTTACCAAAATTGCCATTTTTACAGAGTTTTGCTTACTCAAAATCTTCAATTTTGACCAATTTCAGGCACAGAAATGACTTTAAACACACTTATTTTAGTTGAAAAAGTAATAACTCACATCCAACCGTCATTTAAAGTCAAAAGATTAAATGTTAAAATTTCATCAATATTGACCATTTTTTCAACGTTCGACTGGTCCGGGGTCATCGTTTTTCATCAGAAAATTGATTTTTTGGACTCTACCAAAAATGATTCAAAATGTCATTTGGATCGGGCCTCATGTTTAATAACCACTTTTTAAACCCTCACCGTGACCAAAATTGCCATTTTTACAGAGTTTTGCTTACTCAAAATCTTCAATTTTGACCAATTTCAGGCACAGAAATGACTTTAAACACACTTATTTTAGTTGAAAAAGTAATAACTCACATACAACCGTCATTTAAAGTCAAAAGATTAAATGTTAAAATTTCATCAATATTGACCATTTTTTCAACGTTCGACTGGTCCGGGGTCATCGTTTTTCATCAGAAAATTGATTTTTTGGACTCTACCAAAAATGATTCAAAATGTCATTTGGATCGAGCCTCATGTTGAATAACAACTTTTTAAACCCTCACAGTGACCAAAATTGCCATTTTTACAGAGTTTTGCTTACTCAAAATCTTCAAATTTTGACCAATTTCAGGCACAAAAATGACTTTAAACACACTTATTTTAGTTGAAAAAGTAATAACTCACATCCAACCGTCATTTAAAGTCAAAAGATTAAATGTTAAAATGTCATCAATATTGACCATTTTTTCAACGTTCGACTGGTCCGGGGTCATAGTTTTTCATCAGAAAATTGATTTTTTGGACTCTACCAAAAATGATTCAAAATGTCATATGGATCGGGCCTCATGTTGAATAACCACTTTTTAAACCCTCACAGTGACCAAAATTGCCATTTTTACAGAGTTTTGCTTACTCAAAAGCTTCAAATTTGACCAATTTCAAGCACAGAAATGACTTTAAACACACTTATTTTAGTTGAAAAAGTAATAACTCACATCCAACCGTCATTTAAAGTCAAAAGATTAAATGTTAAAATTTCATCAATATTGACCAATTTTTTCAACGTTCGACTGGTCCGGGGTCATCGTTTTTCATCAGAAAATTGATTTTTTGGACTCTACCAAAAATGATTCAAAATGTCATTTGGATCGGGCCTCATGTTGAATAACCACTTTTTAAACCCTCACAGTGACCAAAATTGCCATTTTTACAGAGTTTTGCTTACTCAAAATCTTCAATTTTGACCAATTTCAGGCACAGAAATGACTTTAAACACACTTATTTTAGTTGAAAAAGTAATACCTCACATCCAACCGTCATTTAAAGTCAAAAGATTAAATATTAAAATTTCATCAATATTGACCATTTTTTCAACGTTCAACTGGTCCGGGGTCATCGTTTTCCATCAGAAAATAGATTTTTTGGACTCTACCAAAAATGATTAAAAATGTCATTTGGATCGGGCCTCATGTTGAATAACCACTTTTTAAACCCTCACAGTGACCAAAATTGCCATTTTTACAGAGTTTTGCTTACTCAAAATCTTCAATTTTGACCAATTTCAGGCACAGAAATGACTTTAAACACACTTATTTTAGTTGAAAAAGTAATAACTCACATCCAACCGTCATTTAAAGTCAAAAGATTAAATGTTAAAATTTCATAAATATTGACCGTTTTTTCAACGTTCGACTGGTCGGGGTCATTGTTTTTCATCAGAAAATTGATTTTTGGACTCTACCAAAAATGATTCAAAATGTCATATGGATCGGGCCTCATGTTGAATAACCACTTTTTAAACCCTCACAGTTACCAAAATTGCCATTTTTACAGAGTTTTGCTTACTCAAAATCTTCAATTTTGACCAATTTCAGGCACAGAAATGACTTTAAACACACTTATTTTAGTTGAAAAAGTAATAACTCACATCCAACCGTCATTTAAAGTCAAAAGATTAAATGTTAAAATTTCATCAATATTGACCATTTTTTCAACGTTCGACTGGTCCGGGATCATCGTTTTTCATCAGAAAATTGATTTTTTGGACTCTACCAAAAATGATTCAAAATGTCATTTGGATCGGGCCTCATGTTGAATAACCACTTTTTAAACCCTCACAGTTACCAAAATTGCCATTTTTACAGAGTTTTGCTTACTCAAAATCTTCAATTTTGACCAATTTCAGGCACAGAAATGACTTTAAACACACTTATTTTAGTTGAAAAAGTAATAACTCACATCCAACCGTCATTTAAAGTCAAAAGATTAAATGTTAAAATTTCATCAATATTGACCATTTTTTCAACGTTCGACTGGTCCGGGATCATCGTTTTTCATCAGAAAATTGATTTTTTGGACTCTACCAAAAATGATTCAAAATGTCATTTGGATCGGGCCTCATGTTGAATAACCACTTTTTAAACCCTCACAGTGACCAAAATTGCCATTTTTACAGAGTTTTGCTTACTCAAAATCTTCAATTTTGACCAATTTCAGGCACAGAAATGACTTTAAACACACTTATTTTAGTTGAAAAAGTAATAACTCACATCCAACCGTCATTTAAAGTCAAAAGATTAAATGTTAAAATTTCATAAATATTGACCGTTTTTTCAACGTTCGACTGGTCCGGGGTCATCGTTTTTCATCAGAAAATTGATTTTTTGGACTCTACCAAAAATGATTCAAAATGTCATTTGGATCGGGCCTCATGTTGAATAACCACTTTTTAAACCCTCACAGTGACCAAAATTGCCATTTTTACAGAGTTTTGCTTACTCAAAATCTTCAATTTTGACCAATTTCAGGCACAGAAATGACTTTAAACACACTTATTTTAGTTGAAAAAGTAATAACTCACATCCAACCGTCATTTAAAGTCAAAAGATTAAATGTTAAAATTTCATCAATATTGACCATTTTTTCAACGTTCGACTGGTCCGGGGTCATCGTTTTTCATCAGAAAATTGATTTTTTGGACTCTACCAAAAATGATTCAAAATGTCATTTGGATCGAGCCTCATGTTGAATAACCACTTTTTAAACCCTCACAGTGACCAAAATTGCCATTTTTACAGAGTTTTGCTTACTCAAAATCTTCAATTTTGACCAATTTCAGGCACAGAAATGACTTTAAACACACTTATTTTAGTTGAAAAAGTAATAACTCACATCCAACCGTCATTTAAAGTCAAAAGATTAAATGTTAAAATTTCATCAATATTGACCATTTTTTCAACGTTCGACTGGTCCGGGGTCATCGTTTTTCATCAGAAAATTGATTTTTTGGACTCTACCAAAAATGATTCAAAATGTCATTTGGATCGGGCCTCATGTTGAATAACCACTTTTTAAACCCTCACAGTGACCAAAATTGCCATTTTTACAGAGTTTTGCTTACTCAAAATCTTCAATTTTGACCAATTTCAGGCACAGAAATGACTTTAAACACACTTATTTTAGTTGAAAAAGTAATAACTCACATCCAACCGTCATTTAAAGTCAAAAGATTAAATGTTAAAATTTCATCAATATTGACCATTTTTTCAACGTTCGACTGGTCCGGGGTCATCGTTTTTCATCAGAAAATTGATTTTTTGGACTCTACCAAAAATGATTCAAAATGTCATTTGGATCGGGCCTCATGTTTAATAACCACTTTTTAAACCCTCACCGTGACCAAAATTGCCATTTTTACAGAGTTTTGCTTACTCAAAATCTTCAATTTTGACCAATTTCAGGCACAGAAATGACTTTAAACACACTTATTTTAGTTGAAAAAGTAATAACTCACATCCAACCGTCATTTAAAGTCAAAAGATTAAATGTTAAAATTTCATAAATATTGACCGTTTTTTCAACGTTCGACTGGTCGGGGTCATTGTTTTTCATCAGAAAGTTGATTTTTGGACTCTACCAAAAATGATTCAAAATGTCATATGGATCGGGCCTCATGTTGAATAACCACTTTTTAAACCCTCACAGTTACCAAAATTGCCATTTTTACAGAGTTTTGCTTACTCAAAATCTTCAATTTTGACCAATTTCAGGCACAGAAATGACTTTAAACACACTTATTTTAGTTGAAAAAGTAATAACTCACATCCAACCGTCATTTAAAGTCAAAAGATTAAATGTTAAAATTTCATCAATATTGACCATTTTTTCAACGTTCGACTGGTCCGGGATCATCGTTTTTCATCAGAAAATTGATTTTTTGGACTCTACCAAAAATGATTCAAAATGTCATTTGGATCGGGCCTCATGTTGAATAACCACTTTTTAAACCCTCACAGTGACCAAAATTGCCATTTTTACAGAGTTTTGCTTACTCAAAATCTTCAATTTTGACCAATTTCAGGCACAGAAATGACTTTAAACACACTTATTTTAGTTGAAAAAGTAATAACTCACATCCAACCGTCATTTAAAGTCAAAAGATTAAATGTTAAAATTTCATAAATATTGACCGTTTTTTCAACGTTCGACTGGTCCGGGGTCATCGTTTTTCATCAGAAAATTGATTTTTTGGACTCTACCAAAAATGATTCAAAATGTCATTTGGATCGGGCCTCATGTTGAATAACCACTTTTTAAACCCTCACAGTGACCAAAATTGCCATTTTTACAGAGTTTTGCTTACTCAAAATCTTCAATTTTGACCAATTTCAGGCACAGAAATGACTTTAAACACACTTATTTTAGTTGAAAAAGTAATAACTCACATCCAACCGTCATTTAAAGTCAAAAGATTAAATGTTAAAATTTCATCAATATTGACCATTTTTTCAACGTTCGACTGGTCCGGGGTCATCGTTTTTCATCAGAAAATTGATTTTTTGGACTCTACCAAAAATGATTCAAAATGTCATTTGGATCGAGCCTCATGTTGAATAACCACTTTTTAAACCCTCACAGTGACCAAAATTGCCATTTTTACAGAGTTTTGCTTACTCAAAATCTTCAATTTTGACCAATTTCAGGCACAGAAATGACTTTAAACACACTTATTTTAGTTGAAAAAGTAATAACTCACATCCAACTGTCATTTAAAGTCAAAAGATTAAGTGTTAAAATTTCATCAATATTGACCATTTTTTCAACGTTCGACTGGTCCGGGGTCATCGTTTTTCATCAGAAAATAGATTTTTTGGACTCTACCAAAAATGATTAAAAATGTCATTTGGATCGGGCCTCATGTTGAATAACCACTTTTTAAACCCTCACAGTGACCAAAATTGCCATTTTTACAGAGTTTTGCTTACTCAAAATCTTCAATTTTGACCAATTTCAGGCACAGAAATGACTTTAAACACACTTATTTTAGTTGAAAAAGTAATAACTCACATCCAACCGTCATTTAAAGTCAAAAGATTAAATGTTAAAATTTCATCAATATTGACCATTTTTTCAACGTTCGACTGGTCCGGGGTCATCGTTTTTCATCAGAAAATTGATTTTTTGGACTCTACCAAAAATGATTCAAAATGTCATTTGGATCGGGCCTCATGTTGAATAACCACTTTTTAAACCCTCACAGTGACCAAAATTGCCATTTTTACAGAGTTTTGCTTACTCAAAATCTTCAATTTTGACCAATTTCAGGCACAGAAATGACTTTAAACACACTTATTTTAGTTGAAAAAGTAATAACTCACATACAACCGTCATTTAAAGTCAAAAGATTAAATGTTAAAATTTCATCAATATTGACCATTTTTTCAACGTTCGACTGGTCCGGGGTCATCGTTTTTCATCAGAAAATTGATTTTTTGGACTCTACCAAAAATGATTCAAAATGTCATTTGGATCGAGCCTCATGTTGAATAACAACTTTTTAAACCCTCACAGTGACCAAAATTGCCATTTTTACAGAGTTTTGCTTACTCAAAATCTTCAAATTTTGACCAATTTCAGGCACAAAAATGACTTTAAACACACTTATTTTAGTTGAAAAAGTAATAACTCACATCCAACCGTCATTTAAAGTCAAAAGATTAAATGTTAAAATGTCATCAATATTGACCATTTTTTCAACGTTCGACTGGTCCGGGGTCATAGTTTTTCATCAGAAAATTGATTTTTTGGACTCTACCAAAAATGATTCAAAATGTCATATGGATCGGGCCTCATGTTGAATAACCACTTTTTAAACCCTCACAGTGACCAAAATTGCCATTTTTACAGAGTTTTGCTTACTCAAAAGCTTCAAATTTGACCAATTTCAAGCACAGAAATGACTTTAAACACACTTATTTTAGTTGAAAAAGTAATAACTCACATCCAACCGTCATTTAAAGTCAAAAGATTAAATGTTAAAATTTCATCAATATTGACCAATTTTTTCAACGTTCGACTGGTCCGGGGTCATCGTTTTTCATCAGAAAATTGATTTTTTGGACTCTACCAAAAATGATTCAAAATGTCATTTGGATCGGGCCTCATGTTGAATAACCACTTTTTAAACCCTCACAGTGACCAAAATTGCCATTTTTACAGAGTTTTGCTTACTCAAAATCTTCAATTTTGACCAATTTCAGGCACAGAAATGACTTTAAACACACTTATTTTAGTTGAAAAAGTAATACCTCACATCCAACCGTCATTTAAAGTCAAAAGATTAAATATTAAAATTTCATCAATATTGACCATTTTTTCAACGTTCAACTGGTCCGGGGTCATCGTTTTCCATCAGAAAATAGATTTTTTGGACTCTACCAAAAATGATTAAAAATGTCATTTGGATCGGGCCTCATGTTGAATAACCACTTTTTAAACCCTCACAGTGACCAAAATTGCCATTTTTACAGAGTTTTGCTTACTCAAAATCTTCAATTTTGACCAATTTCAGGCACAGAAATGACTTTAAACACACTTATTTTAGTTGAAAAAGTAATACCTCACATCCAACCGTCATTTAAAGTCAAAAGATTAAATGTTAAAATTTCATCAATATTGACCATTTTTTCAACGTTCGACTGGTCCGGGGTCATCGTTTTTCATCAGAAAATTGATTTTTTGGACTCTACCAAAAATGATTCAAAATGTCATTTGGATCGGGCCTCATGTTTAATAACCACTTTTTAAACCCTCACCGTGACCAAAATTGCCATTTTTACAGAGTTTTGCTTACTCAAAATCTTCAATTTTGACCAATTTCAGGCACAGAAATGACTTTAAACACACTTATTTTAGTTGAAAAAGTAATAACTCACATCCAACCGTCATTTAAAGTCAAAAGATTAAATGTTAAAATTTCATAAATATTGACCGTTTTTTCAACGTTCGACTGGTCGGGGTCATTGTTTTTCATCAGAAAATTGATTTTTGGACTCTACCAAAAATGATTCAAAATGTCATATGGATCGGGCCTCATGTTGAATAACCACTTTTTAAACCCTCACAGTTACCAAAATTGCCATTTTTACAGAGTTTTGCTTACTCAAAATCTTCAATTTTGACCAATTTCAGGCACAGAAATGACTTTAAACACACTTATTTTAGTTGAAAAAGTAATAACTCACATCCAACCGTCATTTAAAGTCAAAAGATTAAATGTTAAAATTTCATCAATATTGACCATTTTTTCAACGTTCGACTGGTCCGGGATCATCGTTTTTCATCAGAAAATTGATTTTTTGGACTCTACCAAAAATGATTCAAAATGTCATTTGGATCGGGCCTCATGTTGAATAACCACTTTTTAAACCCTCACAGTTACCAAAATTGCCATTTTTACAGAGTTTTGCTTACTCAAAATCTTCAATTTTGACCAATTTCAGGCACAGAAATGACTTTAAACACACTTATTTTAGTTGAAAAAGTAATAACTCACATCCAACCGTCATTTAAAGTCAAAAGATTAAATGTTAAAATTTCATCAATATTGACCATTTTTTCAACGTTCGACTGGTCCGGGATCATCGTTTTTCATCAGAAAATTGATTTTTTGGACTCTACCAAAAATGATTCAAAATGTCATTTGGATCGGGCCTCATGTTGAATAACCACTTTTTAAACCCTCACAGTGACCAAAATTGCCATTTTTACAGAGTTTTGCTTACTCAAAATCTTCAATTTTGACCAATTTCAGGCACAGAAATGACTTTAAACACACTTATTTTAGTTGAAAAAGTAATAACTCACATCCAACCGTCATTTAAAGTCAAAAGATTAAATGTTAAAATTTCATAAATATTGACCGTTTTTTCAACGTTCGACTGGTCCGGGGTCATCGTTTTTCATCAGAAAATTGATTTTTTGGACTCTACCAAAAATGATTCAAAATGTCATTTGGATCGAGCCTCATGTTGAATAACCACTTTTTAAACCCTCACAGTGACCAAAATTGCCATTTTTACAGAGTTTTGCTTACTCAAAATCTTCAATTTTGACCAATTTCAGGCACAGAAATGACTTTAAACACACTTATTTTAGTTGAAAAAGTAATAACTCACATCCAACTGTCATTTAAAGTCAAAAGATTAAGTGTTAAAATTTCATCAATATTGACCATTTTTTCAACGTTCGACTGGTCCGGGGTCATCGTTTTTCATCAGAAAATAGATTTTTTGGACTCTACCAAAAATGATTAAAAATGTCATTTGGATCGGGCCTCATGTTGAATAACCACTTTTTAAACCCTCACAGTGACCAAAATTGCCATTTTTACAGAGTTTTGCTTACTCAAAATCTTCAATTTTGACCAATTTCAGGCACAGAAATGACTTTAAACACACTTATTTTAGTTGAAAAAGTAATAACTCACATACAACCGTCATTTAAAGTCAAAAGATTAAATGTTAAAATTTCATCAATATTGACCATTTTTTCAACGTTCGACTGGTCCGGGGTCATCGTTTTTCATCAGAAAATTGATTTTTTGGACTCTACCAAAAATGATTCAAAATGTCATTTGGATCGAGCCTCATGTTGAATAACAACTTTTTAAACCCTCACAGTGACCAAAATTGCCATTTTTACAGAGTTTTGCTTACTCAAAATCTTCAAATTTTGACCAATTTCAGGCACAGAAATGACTTTAAACACACTTATTTTAGTTGAAAAAGTAATAACTCACATCCAACCGTCATTTAAAGTCAAAAGATTAAATGTTAAAATTTCATCAATATTGACCATTTTTTCAACGTTCGACTGGTCCGGGATCATCGTTTTTCATCAGAAAATTGATTTTTTGGACTCTACCAAAAATGATTCAAAATGTCATTTGGATCGGGCCTCATGTTGAATAACCACTTTTTAAACCCTCACAGTGACCAAAATTGCCATTTTTACAGAGTTTTGCTTACTCAAAATCTTCAATTTTGACCAATTTCAGGCACAGAAATGACTTTAAACACACTTATTTTAGTTGAAAAAGTAATAACTCACATCCAACCGTCATTTAAAGTCAAAAGATTAAATGTTAAAATTTCATAAATATTGACCGTTTTTTCAACGTTCGACTGGTCCGGGGTCATCGTTTTTCATCAGAAAATTGATTTTTTGGACTCTACCAAAAATGATTCAAAATGTCATTTGGATCGGGCCTCATGTTGAATAACCACTTTTTAAACCCTCACAGTGACCAAAATTGCCATTTTTACAGAGTTTTGCTTACTCAAAATCTTCAATTTTGACCAATTTCAGGCACAGAAATGACTTTAAACACACTTATTTTAGTTGAAAAAGTAATAACTCACATCCAACCGTCATTTAAAGTCAAAAGATTAAATGTTAAAATTTCATCAATATTGACCATTTTTTCAACGTTCGACTGGTCCGGGGTCATCGTTTTTCATCAGAAAATTGATTTTTTGGACTCTACCAAAAATGATTCAAAATGTCATTTGGATCGAGCCTCATGTTGAATAACCACTTTTTAAACCCTCACAGTGACCAAAATTGCCATTTTTACAGAGTTTTGCTTACTCAAAATCTTCAATTTTGACCAATTTCAGGCACAGAAATGACTTTAAACACACTTATTTTAGTTGAAAAAGTAATAACTCACATCCAACTGTCATTTAAAGTCAAAAGATTAAGTGTTAAAATTTCATCAATATTGACCATTTTTTCAACGTTCGACTGGTCCGGGGTCATCGTTTTTCATCAGAAAATAGATTTTTTGGACTCTACCAAAAATGATTAAAAATGTCATTTGGATCGGGCCTCATGTTGAATAACCACTTTTTAAACCCTCACAGTGACCAAAATTGCCATTTTTACAGAGTTTTGCTTACTCAAAATCTTCAATTTTGACCAATTTCAGGCACAGAAATGACTTTAAACACACTTATTTTAGTTGAAAAAGTAATAACTCACATCCAACCGTCATTTAAAGTCAAAAGATTAAATGTTAAAATTTCATCAATATTGACCATTTTTTCAACGTTCGACTGGCCCGGGGTCATCGTTTTTCATCAGAAAATTGATTTTTTGGACTCTACCAAAAATGATTCAAAATGTCATTTGGATCGGGCCTCATGTTGAATAACCACTTTTTAAACCCTCACAGTGACCAAAATTGCCATTTTTACAGAGTTTTGCTTACTCAAAATCTTCAATTTTGACCAATTTCAGGCACAGAAATGACTTTAAACACACTTATTTTAGTTGAAAAAGTAATAACTCACATCCAACCGTCATTTAAAGTCAAAAGATTAAATGTTAAAATTTCATAAATATTGACCGTTTTTTCAACGTTCGACTGGTCCGGGGTCATCGTTTTTCATCAGAAAATTGATTTTTTGGACTCTACCAAAAATGATTCAAAATGTCATTTGGATCGGGCCTCATGTTGAATAACCACTTTTTAAACCCTCACAGTGACCAAAATTGCCATTTTTACAGAGTTTTGCTTACTCAAAATCTTCAATTTTGACCAATTTCAGGCACAGAAATGACTTTAAACACACTTATTTTAGTTGAAAAAGTAATAACTCACATCCAACCGTCATTTAAAGTCAAAAGATTAAATGTTAAAATTTCATCAATATTGACCATTTTTTCAACGTTCGACTGGTCCGGGGTCATCGTTTTTCATCAGAAAATTGATTTTTTGGACTCTACCAAAAATGATTCAAAATGTCATTTGGATCGAGCCTCATGTTGAATAACCACTTTTTAAACCCTCACAGTGACCAAAATTGCCATTTTTACAGAGTTTTGCTTACTCAAAATCTTCAATTTTGACCAATTTCAGGCACAGAAATGACTTTAAACACACTTATTTTAGTTGAAAAAGTAATAACTCACATCCAACTGTCATTTAAAGTCAAAAGATTAAGTGTTAAAATTTCATCAATATTGACCATTTTTTCAACGTTCGACTGGTCCGGGGTCATCGTTTTTCATCAGAAAATAGATTTTTTGGACTCTACCAAAAATGATTAAAAATGTCATTTGGATCGGGCCTCATGTTGAATAACCACTTTTTAAACCCTCACAGTGACCAAAATTGCCATTTTTACAGAGTTTTGCTTACTCAAAATCTTCAATTTTGACCAATTTCAGGCACAGAAATGACTTTAAACACACTTATTTTAGTTGAAAAAGTAATAACTCACATCCAACCGTCATTTAAAGTCAAAAGATTAAATGTTAAAATTTCATCAATATTGACCATTTTTTCAACGTTCGACTGGTCCGGGGTCATCGTTTTTCATCAAAAAATTGATTTTTTGGACTCTACCAAAAATGATTCAAAATGTCATTTGGATCGGGCCTCATGTTGAATAACCACTTTTTAAACCCTCACAGTGACCAAAATTGCCATTTTTACAGAGTTTTGCTTACTCAAAATCTTCAATTTTGACCAATTTCAGGCACAGAAATGACTTTAAACACACTTATTTTAGTTGAAAAAGTAATAACTCACATCCAACCGTCATTTAAAGTCAAAAGATTAAATGTTAAAATGTCATCAATATTGACCATTTTTTCAACGTTCGACTGGTCCGGGGTCATCGTTTTTCATCAGAAAATTGATTTTTTGGACTCTACCGAAAATAATTCAAAATGTCATTTGGATCGAGCCTCATGTTGAATAACAACTTTTTAAACCCTCACAGTGACCAAAATTGCCATTTTTACAGAGTTTTGCTTACTCAAAATCTTCAAATTTTGACCAATTTCAGGCACAAAAATGACTTTAAACACACTTATTTTAGTTGAAAAAGTAATAACTCACATCCAACCGTCATTTAAAGTCAAAAGATTAAATGTTAAAATTTCATCAATATTGACTATTTTTTCAACGTTCGACTGGTCCGGGGTCATAGTTTTTCATCAGAAAATTGATTTTTTGGACTCTACCAAAAATGATTCAAAATGTCATATGGATCGGGCCTCATGTTGAATAACCACTTTTTAAACCCTCACAGTTACCAAAATTGCCATTTTTACAGAGTTTTGCTTAGTCAAAATCTTCAATTTTGACCAATTTCAGGCACAGAAATGACTTTAAACACACTTATTTTAGTTGAAAAAGTAATAACTCACATCCAACCGTCATTTAAAGTCAAAAGATTAAATGTTAAAATTTCATCAATATTGACCAATTTTTTCAACGTTCGACTGGTCCGGGGTCATCGTTTTTCATCAGAAAATTGATTTTTTGGACTCTACCAAAAATGATTCAAAATGTCATTTGGATCGGGCCTCATGTTGAATAACCACTTTTTAAACCCTCACAGTGACCAAAATTGCCATTTTTACAGAGTTTTGCTTACTCAAAATCTTCAATTTTGACCAATTTCAGGCACAGAAATGACTTTAAACACACTTATTTTAGTTGAAAAAGTAATACCTCACATCCAACCGTCATTTAAAGTCAAAAGATTAAATATTAAAATTTCATCAATATTGACCATTTTTTCAACGTTCAACTGGTCCGGGGTCATCGTTTTTCATCAGAAAATAGATTTTTTGGACTCTACCAAAAATGATTAAAAATGTCATTTGGATCGGGCCTCATGTTGAATAACCACTTTTTGAACCCTCACAGTGACCAAAATTGCCATTTTTACAGAGTTTTGCTTACTCAAAATCTTCAATTTTGACCAATTTCAGGCACAGAAATGACTTTAAACACACTTATTTTAGTTGAAAAAGTAATAACTCACATCCAACCGTCATTTAAAGTCAAAAGATTAAATGTTAAAATTTCATAAATATTGACCGTTTTTTCAACGTTCGACTGGTCGGGGTCATTGTTTTTCATCAGAAAATTGATTTTTGGACTCTACCAAAAATGATTCAAAATGTCATATGGATCGGGCCTCATGTTGAATAACCACTTTTTAAACCCTCACAGTTACCAAAATTGCCATTTTTACAGAGTTTTGCTTACTCAAAATCTTCAATTTTGACCAATTTCAGGCACAGAAATGACTTTAAACACACTTATTTTAGTTGAAAAAGTAATAACTCACATCCAACCGTCATTTAAAGTCAAAAGATTAAATGTTAAAATTTCATCAATATTGACCATTTTTTCAACGTTCGACTGGTCCGGGATCATCGTTTTTCATCAGAAAATTGATTTTTTGGACTCTACCAAAAATGATTCAAAATGTCATTTGGATCGGGCCTCATGTTGAATAACCACTTTTTAAACCCTCACAGTTACCAAAATTGCCATTTTTACAGAGTTTTGCTTACTCAAAATCTTCAATTTTGACCAATTTCAGGCACAGAAATGACTTTAAACACACTTATTTTAGTTGAAAAAGTAATAACTCACATCCAACCGTCATTTAAAGTCAAAAGATTAAATGTTAAAATTTCATCAATATTGACCATTTTTTCAACGTTCGACTGGTCCGGGATCATCGTTTTTCATCAGAAAATTGATTTTTTGGACTCTACCAAAAATGATTCAAAATGTCATTTGGATCGGGCCTCATGTTGAATAACCACTTTTTAAACCCTCACAGTGACCAAAATTGCCATTTTTACAGAGTTTTGCTTACTCAAAATCTTCAATTTTGACCAATTTCAGGCACAGAAATGACTTTAAACACACTTATTTTAGTTGAAAAAGTAATAACTCACATCCAACCGTCATTTAAAGTCAAAAGATTAAATGTTAAAATTTCATAAATATTGACCATTTTTTCAACGTTCGACTGGTCCGGGGTCATCGTTTTTCATCAGAAAATTGATTTTTTGGACTCTACCAAAAATGATTCAAAATGTCATTTGGATCGGGCCTCATGTTGAATAACCACTTTTTAAACCTCACAGTGACCAAAATTGCCATTTTTACAGAGTTTTGCTTACTCAAAATCTTCAATTTTGACCAATTTCAGGCACAGAAATGACTTTAAACACACTTATTTTAGTTGAAAAAGTAATAACTCACATCCAACCGTCATTTAAAGTCAAAAGATTAAATGTTAAAATTTCATCAATATTGACCAATTTTTTCAACGTTCGACTGGTCCGGGGTCATCGTTTTTCATCAGAAAATTGATTTTTTGGACTCTACCAAAAATGATTCAAAATGTCATTTGGATCGGGCCTCATGTTGAATAACCACTTTTTAAACCCTCACAGTGACCAAAATTGCCATTTTTACAGAGTTTTGCTTACTCAAAATCTTCAATTTTGACCAATTTCAGGCACAGAAATGACTTTAAACACACTTATTTTAGTTGAAAAAGTAATACCTCACATCCAACCGTCATTTAAAGTCAAAAGATTAAATATTAAAATTTCATCAATATTGACCATTTTTTCAACGTTCAACTGGTCCGGGGTCATCGTTTTTCATCAGAAAATAGATTTTTTGGACTCTACCAAAAATGATTAAAAATGTCATTTGGATCGGGCCTCATGTTGAATAACCACTTTTTGAACCCTCACAGTGACCAAAATTGCCATTTTTACAGAGTTTTGCTTACTCAAAATCTTCAATTTTGACCAATTTCAGGCACAGAAATGACTTTAAACACACTTATTTTAGTTGAAAAAGTAATAACTCACATCCAACCGTCATTTAAAGTCAAAAGATTAAATGTTAAAATTTCATAAATATTGACCGTTTTTTCAACGTTCGACTGGTCGGGGTCATTGTTTTTCATCAGAAAATTGATTTTTGGACTCTACCAAAAATGATTCAAAATGTCATATGGATCGGGCCTCATGTTGAATAACCACTTTTTAAACCCTCACAGTTACCAAAATTGCCATTTTTACAGAGTTTTGCTTACTCAAAATCTTCAATTTTGACCAATTTCAGGCACAGAAATGACTTTAAACACACTTATTTTAGTTGAAAAAGTAATAACTCACATCCAACCGTCATTTAAAGTCAAAAGATTAAATGTTAAAATTTCATCAATATTGACCATTTTTTCAACGTTCGACTGGTCCGGGATCATCGTTTTTCATCAGAAAATTGATTTTTTGGACTCTACCAAAAATGATTCAAAATGTCATTTGGATCGGGCCTCATGTTGAATAACCACTTTTTAAACCCTCACAGTTACCAAAATTGCCATTTTTACAGAGTTTTGCTTACTCAAAATCTTCAATTTTGACCAATTTCAGGCACAGAAATGACTTTAAACACACTTATTTTAGTTGAAAAAGTAATAACTCACATCCAACCGTCATTTAAAGTCAAAAGATTAAATGTTAAAATTTCATCAATATTGACCATTTTTTCAACGTTCGACTGGTCCGGGATCATCGTTTTTCATCAGAAAATTGATTTTTTGGACTCTACCAAAAATGATTCAAAATGTCATTTGGATCGGGCCTCATGTTGAATAACCACTTTTTAAACCCTCACAGTGAACAAAATTGCCATTTTTACAGAGTTTTGCTTACTCAAAATCTTCAATTTTGACCAATTTCAGGCACAGAAATGACTTTAAACACACTTATTTTAGTTGAAAAAGTAATAACTCACATCCAACCGTCATTTAAAGTCAAAAGATTAAATGTTAAAATTTCATAAATATTGACCGTTTTTTCAACGTTCGACTGGTCCGGGGTCATCGTTTTTCATCAGAAAATTGATTTTTTGGACTCTACCAAAAATGATTCAAAATGTCATTTGGATCGGGCCTCATGTTGAATAACCACTTTTTAAACCCTCACAGTGACCAAAATTGCCATTTTTACAGAGTTTTGCTTACTCAAAATCTTCAATTTTGACCAATTTCAGGCACAGAAATGACTTTAAACACACTTATTTTAGTTGAAAAAGTAATAACTCACATCCAACCGTCATTTAAAGTCAAAAGATTAAATGTTAAAATTTCATCAATATTGACCATTTTTTCAACGTTCGACTGGTCCGGGGTCATCGTTTTTCATCAGAAAATTGATTTTTTGGACTCTACCAAAAATGATTCAAAATGTCATTTGGATCGAGCCTCATGTTGAATAACCACTTTTTAAACCCTCACAGTGACCAAAATTGCCATTTTTACAGAGTTTTGCTTACTCAAAATCTTCAATTTTGACCAATTTCAGGCACAGAAATGACTTTAAACACACTTATTTTAGTTGAAAAAGTAATAACTCACATCCAACTGTCATTTAAAGTCAAAAGATTAAGTGTTAAAATTTCATCAATATTGACCATTTTTTCAACGTTCGACTGGTCCGGGGTCATCGTTTTTCATCAGAAAATAGATTTTTTGGACTCTACCAAAAATGATTAAAAATGTCATTTGGATCGGGCCTCATGTTGAATAACCACTTTTTAAACCCTCACAGTGACCAAAATTGCCATTTTTACAGAGTTTTGCTTACTCAAAATCTTCAATTTTGACCAATTTCAGGCACAGAAATGACTTTAAACACACTTATTTTAGTTGAAAAAGTAATAACTCACATCCAACCGTCATTTAAAGTCAAAAGATTAAATGTTAAAATTTCATCAATATTGACCATTTTTTCAACGTTCGACTGGTCCGGGGTCATCGTTTTTCATCAGAAAATTGATTTTTTGGACTCTACCAAAAATGATTCAAAATGTCATTTGGATCGGGCCTCATGTTGAATAACCACTTTTTAAACCCTCACAGTGACCAAAATTGCCATTTTTACAGAGTTTTGCTTACTCAAAATCTTCAATTTTGACCAATTTCAGGCACAGAAATGACTTTAAACACACTTATTTTAGTTGAAAAAGTAATAACTCACATCCAACCGTCATTTAAAGTCAAAAGATTAAATGTTAAAATTTCATAAATATTGACCGTTTTTTCAACGTTCGACTGGTCCGGGGTCATCGTTTTTCATCAGAAAATTGATTTTTTGGACTCTACCAAAAATGATTCAAAATGTCATTTGGATCGGGCCTCATGTTGAATAACCACTTTTTAAACCCTCACAGTGACCAAAATTGCCATTTTTACAGAGTTTTGCTTACTCAAAATCTTCAATTTTGACCAATTTCAGGCACAGAAATGACTTTAAACACACTTATTTTAGTTGAAAAAGTAATAACTCACATCCAACCGTCATTTAAAGTCAAAAGATTAAATGTTAAAATTTCATCAATATTGACCATTTTTTCAACGTTCGACTGGTCCGGGGTCATCGTTTTTCATCAGAAAATTGATTTTTTGGACTCTACCAAAAATGATTCAAAATGTCATTTGGATCGAGCCTCATGTTGAATAACCACTTTTTAAACCCTCACAGTGACCAAAATTGCCATTTTTACAGAGTTTTGCTTACTCAAAATCTTCAATTTTGACCAATTTCAGGCACAGAAATGACTTTAAACACACTTATTTTAGTTGAAAAAGTAATAACTCACATCCAACTGTCATTTAAAGTCAAAAGATTAAGTGTTAAAATTTCATCAATATTGACCATTTTTTCAACGTTCGACTGGTCCGGGGTCATCGTTTTTCATCAGAAAATAGATTTTTTGGACTCTACCAAAAATGATTCAAAATGTCATTTGGATCGGGCCTCATGTTGAATAACCACTTTTTAAACCCTCACAGTGACCAAAATTGCCATTTTTACAGAGTTTTGCTTACTCAAAAGCTTCAAATTTGACCAATTTCAAGCACAGAAATGACTTTAAACACACTTATTTTAGTTGAAAAAGTAATAACTCACATTTAAAGTCAAAAGATTAAATGTTAAAATTTCATCAATATTGACCAATTTTTTCAACGTTCGACTGGTCCGGGGTCATCGTTTTTCATCAGAAAATTGATTTTTTGGACTCTACCAAAAATGATTCAAAATGTCATTTGGATCGGGCCTCATGTTGAATAACCACTTTTTAAACCCTCACAGTGACCAAAATTGCCATTTTTACAGAGTTTTGCTTACTCAAAATCTTTAATTTTGACCAATTTCAGGCACAGAAATGACTTTAAACACACTTATTTTAGTTGAAAAAGTAATAACTCACATCCAACCGTCATTTAAAGTCAAAAGATTAAATGTTAAAATGTCATCAATATTGACCATTTTTTCAACGTTCGACTGGTCCGGGGTCATAGTTTTTCATCAGAAAATTGATTTTTTGGACTCTACCAAAAATGATTCAAAATGTCATATGGATCGGGCCTCATGTTGAATAACCACTTTTTAAACCCTCACAGTGACCAAAATTGCCATTTTTACAGAGTTTTGCTTAGTCAAAATCTTCAATTTTGACCAATTTCAGGCACAGAAATGACTTTAAACACACTTATTTTA